>NC_057811.1:137796063-137797311 GCF_018294505.1 Triticum aestivum | reverse complement strand
CCGGCGCGGTGGAGGCAGCCAGGGCGCTGACGTGGCGGCCTCCGGTTCGCCGGGCGCGGCGGTGGGGAGATGTCCGGCGCGGACCGGACACTTTCGGCGGCGGAGAGGGAGCGGGGCTAGGGTTGGAGTGCGAATGTTTTCGGGAGGGGATGCAAATATATAGCTAGAGGGAGCTAGGAGAGTCCAAATGAGGTGCGGTTTTCGCCCACACGATCGTGATCGAACGACCTAGAGCATGGAAGAGAGTTAGGTGGGTTTTGGGCTGGTTTTGAGGGGGGTTTTGCTGCAACACACAAATGGACTTTGCGGTTGCCCGGTTAACCGTTGGAGTACCAAACGACCTCCAAATGGAACAAAACTTGACCGGTGGTCTCCCGGTAGTATACCAAGGCCACTTGACAAGCCTCGGTCCATTCCGAGAACGTTTGACACCGGCTCACGAAAGAAAACAAGAGGGGTGCAACGGAGAAGGTGGGAGCGCCGGATTGCCAAACGGACAATAGGGAAAATGCTCGGATGCCTGAGACGAACACGTATGCAAATGCAATGCACATGATGACATGAAATGAGATGCATGACATGAACAAAATGCAAAACGACAAACAAAACCCGACCACGAAGGGAATATCATAACACAGAGCCAAAAATGGCAAGTGTTGGAATTACAATTATGGAAAGTTACATCCGGGGTGTTACACTGAACCTGAGCGAGGCGTTAGGCTCTAACTGAACGCGAGCGATTGCACTGCAGGCTACGCGATACTGAACCCGAGCGATCGATCGATGGCTGTTAACTGAACCTGATCAAGCGATTCCTTCGCTACTGCTGCTAACTGAAGCCGACCGATGCTGCCTCTGGGATGAACAGTGAGCGTTGCGGGGGGTTTGGATGAACAGTGAGCGGTGGCGTTGCCTCTGGATGAACAGGACCCCGTGGTGTGGTGGAGGGCTGGATGAACAGTAGACGGTGGAGGGGTGCCCGTGGAGGGGTGGTTGAACAGGACCCCGTGGTGTGGAGGGCTAGATGAACAGTAGACGGTGGAGGGGTGCCCGTGGAGGGGTGGTTGAACAGTAACCGGTGGAGTAGCGCGCGGTGGAGGCTGGATGAACAGGAGCCCGTGGAGGCTGGAGGAGGTCGACGGTAGCCCGTGGAGGCTGGAGGAGGTCGACGGTGGAGATGAACAGTATCCCGTGGAGTCCCGTTTTGCGGTACGCCACACCCCTCCCGATGAACAGGACCCCCGTTTC
>NC_057811.1:137786305-137795566 GCF_018294505.1 Triticum aestivum | reverse complement strand
AATAGGACCCCCGTTTCGACCGTAGGAGGTCCGTTTCCTCCGTTTTGAGGTACGCCACACTCCTCCCGATCAACAGGACCCCCGTTTCGACCGTAGGAGGTCCGTTTCCTCCGTTTTGCGGTACGCCACACCCCTCCCCATGAACACGATGCATTCCGTTGCCTCCCCATGAACACGACGCATTCTGTTGCCTCCCCATGAACACGACGACGACGCTGTTTCTCCGTTCCGACCCAGCCATGTACACGAGCCCTGGCCGTACGTATGCGCGAGTAGGCGTTCGAGACCCCGCCCGTATGTACACATACGTGGCCGTATTTTCTTTCTTGCACCCTGGCCGCAGTACGTACGTGTACATGCTACGTGCGCGCCTCTACTACGACACGTGCGCACCTCTACATCCACCAGTATATATGTACGTACACGTTCGCGACCAGAATGACAACGCTACGTATGCTTCGACCAGGAGGGTCCCGACTGTCAGGCACTTCCTTGCCTGCGAAGATGTAGTTGGTGGGTCCCAGCAGTCAGGGGGGCGAATCGTTTTTTTTTGCCCGGACGCACTTCCTTGCGTGCGAAGATGTAGCTGGTGGGTCCCAGCAGTCAGGGGCAAACGTTTTTTTCACGAAATACGGTGGCCCGTCCGGTGGGTCCCCGCTGTCAGGTGGAGGAATAATTATTTTGCATGTAATAAGGAGGCACTTCCTCGCAGCTGTCAGCCTCTCCACGTACAGTCCACGTCCGATGTAAGCCGTTCCTTGACCATGTTGACCACGCCGCGCCGAGAGCACCAGGGCGGTGGACGACGGCGAGGCCTAGGAAAGGGATGACGCGGAGCCGGGGAAGATGCGGCAGTGGATGCCCACGCGTAGAGGAGTACGAGGGTTCACTGGTTCGCTGCGGTGTGAGGCTGCCGTCGCCGCAGAATAATAGGGGGTGTGGGTGAGTAGAGGGATGGCCTGGCCAGCGGTGGGAGTAGTAGGGGGCGGTGAGGCCTCCGCCGCATCGCAGCCGGCCATGGGAGGCAGGAGCACGAGGCACGATCGGTGCTGGTTTGGGCGGCTGGAGCAAGAAGACCAGAGGTTGAAGAAGCACTACGGCCGTTGGATGGACATCGTACGGTCACTGGATCTAGAATCGTGCATATTGACTAAGTTGACAAAGCCCTCCGTCCCCGTCAACTTAGTAGGCCCACAAGTCAGCCTGCCACTATATTGGGTCCCAGCTAATAGGGGGAGTATTCATTTTTTTTGTGCGTAATAAGGAGGCACTTCCTTGCGTGCGAAGATATAGCTGGTGGGTCTGAGCTGTCAGCGGCGGTAACGTTTTTTCGCGAAATACAGAGGCCCTTTCGGTGGGTCCCTGATGTCAGGTGGAGGAATCATTATTTTGCGCGTAATAAGGAGGCATTTCCTTGCGTTCGGCCGTGGACTCAGCTGTTGGCCTCTCCACGTATAGTCCACTTCATATGCATGTCGGTCGTTGACCACGTTGACCAGGCCGCGCCGAGAGCACCAGGGCGGTGGACGACGGCGAGGCCTAGGAAGGGAACGACACAGAGGCAGGGAAGACTCAGCAGTTGTTTCCCACACGGAGGGGAGTACGACTGTACGAGGTTTACTGGTTTGTCTGCCGTCGCCGGAGAATAACAGCAGGTGTGGGTGAGTAGAGGGATGGCTAGGCCAGCGATGGGAGTACGGTGGGGCGATGAGGCCTGCGCGGCAGCAGAGCCGGCCGCGGGGAGGAGGGAGCAGGCAGTCCCGCCGGCGCTTGTTTGAGCGGCTGGAGCAGGAAAAGCAGAGATTGAAGAAGCACGACGGCCGTTGGATGGCCATCCAACAGTCACTGCTTGTGCGTCAACCTTTTCTTTAGGAAAGCCTCAAATCTGTGGAAAACAGCATACAACCCATCTGCCATTATTTCTAATAATTTACAGCCCATTTGCTAATTATTAAGGTTTTTTTGGAGCCCATATTCTTTTTGTTAGCATTACAGCCCATATTGTGGCCACGGTTGCATATTTCGGTGCGGTCCGAACTGTTTTTAATCCCGAAATTTCGACTCACATTCAAACTGATTTTCAAAATAAATGTATATCAATATAAAATCCAACAAATTCTCCACGCATAAAAATTAATGTAATTTAAAATCTCGAAATGAAAAAAAAGATATTTGAAACTAATTGGCGGTTTGATGTGTTTTAAAAATGTACAGCCCATTTCTCATTACTGATGGGCCATTTTCTCGGCCAGCCGAATGAAAGCTCTCCTCGTCTTGAAAGATTTGCAGCCCAACAGGCCTGACAAAGCGACTTATTTGGCAAATCACAAAAAAACTGGGTTGTGGCCGTGGACCCAGCTGTCAGCCTCTCCACGTATAGTACTCTTCCGATGGAAGTCGTTCCTTGACCACGTTGACCACGCTGCATGGAGAGCACCATGGCGGTGGACGACGGCAAGGCCTAGGAAGGGGACGACGCGGAGCCGGGGAAGACGCGGCAGTGGAAGCACGCGCGGAGAGGAGTACGAGGGTTCACTGTTTCGGCTGCGGTGTGAGGCTGCCATCGCCGTAGGGCCTGGCCAACGGTGGGAATAGTAGGGCGTTGAGGCCTCCGCGGCAACACAGCCGGCCACGGGAGGCAGGAGCATGCGGCACGACCGGCGCTGCTTTGGGCGGCTGGAGCAAGAAGACCAGAGGTTGAAGAAGCACTACGGCCGTTGGATGGACATCGTACGGTCACTCGAGCTAGAATCGTTCATATTGACTAAGTTGACAAAGCCCTTCGTCCCCGTCAACTTAGTAGGCCCACAAGTCAGCCTCCCACCAAGGTGGGTCCTAGCTAGCCGGGGGAGTATTCATTTTTTTGTGCGTAATAAGGAGGCACTTCCGGTGGGTCCGAGCTGACAGCGGGGGGAATGTTTTTTTCGTGAAATACGGTGGCCCGTCAGGTGGGTCCCAGCAGTCAGGGGGCAAATGTTTTTTTCGCAAAATACGGTGGCCCGTCCAGTGGGTCCCTGCTGTCATTGGAGGAATCATTATTTTCCGCGTAATAAGGAGGCACTTACTTGCTGCGGCCGTGGACCCAGCTAAGACTCTCCACGTACAGTATACTTCCGATGGAAGTCGTTCCTTGACCACGTTGACCTCGCCGCGTTCTGTTGCATGCATGCGTCCATGGGCGTGGTGCGTCCCCACTGTCAGCCTCTCACGTACAGTCATCTTCCGATGACTCTCGGTTGTTGACCCAGACTGGAATGATCCGGAGATGGGGAAGACGGGGCAGTGGAGTCGCAGATGGAGAGGAGTGGGAAACTTCACTGGTTCGGGTGCGCGGCAGCACAGCCGCGGTGCCACCCACGGGAGACAGGAGCAAGAACAGAGGTTGAAGATGGAGCACGGTTGTTGGATTAACATCCAACGGTCCAGCTGCTAGAATCATTTGTTGATTAAGTTGACAAAGCCATGCGTACACGTCCGCTTAGTAGGCCCACAAGTCAGTCACCAAATCTGACAGGTCCCAGCTGTCAAACAGGATGAATAATTTTTTCGCAAAACAAAGAGGCACTTCCTTCCGTGCAAAGATACAGCCGGTGGGTCCTAGCTCTCAGGTGGAGAAATAATTTTTTTCGCAAAACAAGGAGGTCCCTCCTGTAGCTGGTTCGAATCCAAACCTAGACTATGACTATATATGGTGCTATGCTACTCTGCAAGTAATGAAACTGACAAATCCAACGTTTGCTTCTCCTCTTCTCTACTTACTCTGCCTAGCATCAGATGCTCTGGCCGCAGCAACTATGTCCGCTGGCTGCTCGTCCACCTGCTCTTCAGCAGGCAACAACCAGATATGCGCCAAGTCGCCACCCGTACCATCGCCTGTGGGTCTCATCACACCCCCGCTGGCACGCGCATCGCAGCCGATTGCTCATCGCAACCCGCTGCCGTTGGTGTGGTGCCACTGCTGCAAATCACGCAGAGTCATCCGTCGCGTCTCTACCATAATCCGCAACCCTGGCCGAGTCTTCTACAAATACCCGAATCATGGGGTAATAATATGTTTAAGTGTTGTTCTACTGCTTTCAGTTGCTGATTTTTTTAATAGTTTGGTTGATGATCTTCCAATTTGATTCATGCAGAAAAGGGAAGATTCGTGTGATTTGTATTTCTGGGAAGTTGCTGATGTGGGGGAATGCAACTACGCTGATTATTTGGTTAGCCGAGGAATCCCAATACCAGTAGGTTGGGGTGTTGGACAAGTAATTGAAGGAACGGCAGAAGAGGAAGATGTAGAGCAGAAGGTTAAAGATCCAGTTCCTCTGATCATGGCCAAGCAACAGCTGCTGAACGGCCTTGACAGTAATGAGGAGATGAAAGAGCTTGTGAAGATAATGGGCAAAATCGATGTGCTCTGTAGGATGATTGTCTCTTTATTTGCAGTGTATGTAGCACTCGTGATGTATTCAGTGGCTACGACATGAGCACTTTGCTGAAACTAGTAATGAATGAAACCTGTGTAGCAGGCTGGGCGTAGTGTTGTGAACATCTAATGATTTCTATTAACGGAAATCAGGGGGTATCCCCTTTTTCTCATATAAATAAATAAATAGCAGAGGCCCTGTCGGGTCAGCTTTGTTCTCATTCGAAGACGTCGAGCAAATTGCAGTCCAACAGCAAACTATGTCATCAAATTCAAGTTTCACAGCCAAATATGAGTACAACTAAACAACAATGTCATCATGTTTTAGTTGTCATACAATCACCAAACACAAATCAGCATACATAACAAGTGATGTTCTCACAGCAAAATACTAAACAACATGTTCATCAGGTTTCAGTTGTCATAGCAAACACAATTTCACATAGTAGATAAAAAAACGTCTTCTGACAGGCAAATACGACAAAAGCAATGTAATCATCATCCGCAGCAGCAGCGTCAACATCTTCGCCATCTGTATCAGTCTGAATCGTAATTCCCCATGGTGTTATCTTCTTCTTCGTCCTCAACGTCCTCGAACGTTGGCTTCTTCTTGATCAACTCTTGTATGTCCACAGCACGACAGGCAATCTTTTTGCCGGCGTCATTGACGTGATGGTTCTCAAAGATATTAGGAACATCTGTGTTATCTTGTACATGAGGAGCAGTGTAAGCATCATCTTGTTGTGCAACTTCATTAAACGAATTCCTCTGCTCAAACCATTGCAATACTCTCCAGTCATCGCTACGTGCAAATGTGTCTTCCAAGAAAAATATCTGTGTTGCTTGATTTGCCAAAATAAAAGGCTCGTTGGTCTGGTACGCCGCCTTGACATTGATGGATTTGAAATAATCATCAGCTCTGGGTTTTGTGATCCTGGAAAACAGGTTATACCAACGACAGCACAACAGAACCACACACCGATGATCCTCGAAACTGGAGATATACTTTAACTGAACAATGTCTGTTATGTTAGCATACATTTCAGTTGTCTCTTTGTCATACGTATCCGTGCTCATGATGGCACTGTTTTGTGTCTTCCTGCCTTCGTCTCGTGCAAGGGTGTTGTAGCGCACATCTCCAACAACGCAAGATTCATAATGTCTTACCCGAGTATCAGGACCCATTGCTAGTGAGTAAAGGGCATCATCAACTGCCTGCCCATCCTCCCGCATCTTCTTAACCTATGGTTAGAAAATAGACAAGCTGATCATCTTATGTACTCAATATATTAAAAAAACTGACAGTGCACTTCAAAAGCTTACATGGTTCTTGAACCATTTCGCAAATCCTGCCATAACCAGTTTGTCAGTGTTTCTTGGATTTTGCGGCAGTAACTCCTCTTTGTAGATGCTGCACAACATAGTGATTGCGTCAAACATCTAAATATATAAGAATGTGCTGCAAGTTTAGTAGATTACGATGTATAAGCTGCAGTACTGCACTTACTTGATATAAGGTAGTATCTCAGGACAGTTATTCAACACATACCAAACCATTTTGTCCAAATCTTTAGGTTTGTCCTCTTGTCGACTCTTCCCTGTAACTCGAACAGAATAATCGAAAACATTGAGCCCGGGATTGTCTTCACCCACCTCTTTGCTAAGCTGATCAGCTGTTTCAATGTATTTTGAGCAGAATGTCAACGCTTCTGTAGCAATGTAGGCCTCTGCAATGGAACCCTCGGGTCTAGCTCTGTTCCTAACATAGCCCTTGAAAGTGCCTAGCCGCCTTTCAATAGGGTACATCCAGCCATACTGTACTGGACCTCTAAGTAGTGCCTCATCAGGTAGATGAACAGCCAAATGCACCATCACATCAAAGAAGGCTGGAGGATATATCTTCTCAAGGTCGCATAGGAAAGTTGGTATCTTGTCTATAAGACGCTCCAAAGCATCTATGCTGATATTCCTACTGCAGAGTTCCCTGAAGAATTGTCCCAACTCTGCAACTGCTCTGTATAAGTCAGGGCGGCCCAATCCTCTAAGGATAACAGGTAAAACCCTTTGAAGTAGGACGTGGCAGTCATGAGTTTTTCAACCCTTGTACCTTGTTTCCATCTGCACTGACTCTCCTTTCAGGGTTGGAAGAAAATCCATGTGGGAAACTCACACGTGACAGGACCTCGCAGAATTCTTTTCTTTTTACCTTGTCCAAGACGTACACAGCTGGTGCCATATCCCGTGGTTTACCTTCATCTTGCACCTGCAAATCCTTTCTGATACCCAGGTGTGTCAAATCAATCCTAGATTTTAAGGTATCTTTCGTCTTGCCTTCAATATTAAGAAGTGTGCCGATAATGCTGTCACATATATTTTTCTCCATGTGCATCACATCAAGATTATGCCGCAGATCCAAATCTTTCCAATACTCCAAGTCCCACAAAGTGGACCTGCGGGTAAACAATAATCTCTCTTCTACCCTGCCACGCTTCCTTTTCCCGCTACCATTACCAGGATGGTTTCCTGGTGTAATATGCCTGACCTTCTCTAATTCCACTTGCAACTCATTGGCGGTGAGCCTCTTTGGCGCATCACAGTTTTCATGCTTTGCATTGAACACATGTCTTCGGTATTTTCTAGGATGCGGCTTGTCCTTGGCAAGGAAACGGCGGTGTCCAATGTAACAGATCTTGCTAAGTATTGCGTATGACAGCGGATTCCTGTCACAGCGAACACATGCATTGTAACCATGTGTCGTTCGCCCTGACATAGTGCCCAAAGCCGGATAATCATGGATGCACCAAATTATAACAGCACGCGGAAAGAAATCAGCTGGTGGGCTGCTATATAGGTCTCGAGTGAGAACACCCTTCCATAGCTGTTGAAGTTCCTCCACAAGAGGCTCCATGAACAAATCAAAATCCTTTCCAGGACTTTTTGGACCTGGGATGAGCAAGGCCATCATGTAGTTTGATTCTTTGGTGCAGACATTTGGAGGCATGTTGTCAGGGATAACAAGCACTGGCCACATGCTATATGTGGCGCTCTGTTGGCCAAATGGGTTAAATCCATCTGAAGCTAAGCCAAGTCTAATGTGTCTCGGGTCAGCAGCAAACTCTTTGGTTTATCATTGAAGCTTTTCCACTCACTACCATGAGATGGATGGCTCATTACATTCTAATCTCTGTACTCCTGGTTCCTAGAATGCCACAGTACATCCTCTCTTGTTTCAGCATCATGAAACAACCTCTGCAATCTTGGTATAATTGGAAAATGTCTCAGAACATTATGAGGAATCCTCTTCACAGTATCGCCATCTTTCCATCTAGATGATTTGCATTTCGGGCATTCACTTAAGTTGGCATAATCCTTCCGGAACAGAACACAATTATTCTTACAAACATGGATCATATCATATCCAATTCCAACTGCACGAAGGAAATTCTTCATTTTACTGTAGGTGTGTGGCAGCTCAGACGCATCTGGGAAAGATTCGCGGAAAGCAGCCAACATCGCATCGAATGATTTGTTGGTCATCCGCTCAGATGTCTTCACCTGAAGAAAGGTGACCATAGCTGAGAATACTGACAACTTATTTCCTGGGGTGACAGCAATGTTGCATTGTTCCAACATGCGGGCCCACCTTTTTTCTTCTGCAGGTGAAATTTCACGGAATGCATGAGCATTTCGTAGCATTGTTTCAATGTTGGTCAAACTCACTAGCTCCGCCACCACCACCTCCTCCTCCTCTTCCACCTGAGCATCAGGCAGATCAAGATGGTGATCTGCTGCTTCCACCTAGTCAATAACATTGATGTTCATAGCTTCACCATGATGAACCCACCTAGTATATGTGACCGACATCCCATACAAGTGTAGATGATTTGCACAGTTGACTGGGGTCTTGTAACTGAATTCATACAACTACTACATGGGCAGAGCACATCTGATTTCGGACCACCGTACTCAGCTCTGATAAAGTTCATGAAGTTTTCAACCCCCTCGACATATGCAGCGGAGAATCTTCGAGCAGAAGTTATCCAAGTCATGTCCATCTGTTAGACATACAAATTAGTTCTTCTACTAGATATTATAGGAAAAACATATATGCTTTTTTATGAAGTCCAGAAAAAAAATACCTAGGTCGATGTCTAAAGCTATGGCAAGATATTTGGACGAGCAGATCTAAGTAACGAAATATATGTAAAGCTAATTCAGCAAACAGATTTGAGTGCCAAATTATGGCAGGCTGTTTCAGCAGTCAATGAGGCCGAGCACACAGCCATCGAACTATCGAAGGCCATCGCAGCAACAAAGATCGAGTATAAAACGGTGTAGAGCTATTTCACCTAACAGATGGGCTACTAGACCATGGCAATCTACGTCACAATAAATATATGGCAGGATATTTTAGCAACTAATCGGCCTTGGCATGCCATCTCAGCTAAGCAGATTGAGTGCAGAACAGGGCAAGGAAGCTTCTTAAGGAGAGCATATTGACAGTAAACTACTTCGGCAAACAGTGAGATTAACAGCGTCTATCAGCTAACATTCAGCGCTACACCGACATGAACGGGGCCTCAGTCTAGAATGCGCATACCGTGGGAGAAGCTGACCGCCGTGCGCCTCCACACGAACGTCGCCAGCGGTGGCGGCGCTGACCGCCGTGCGCCTCCACAAGAACGTAGCCAGAGGTGGTGGCGTAGCTAGAGGACGGCAGTCTACGAGAGCGTACTGTGGGAGCGAGAGGATCGCGGAACCGCGGCACCGACGTATCGGCACGGCAGGGAGGGCGGCTTTGGCGGAGCGAATGGAGTGGAAGGGACAGGGGGAGGGGGGTTTGGGGA
>NC_057811.1:137690167-137786068 GCF_018294505.1 Triticum aestivum | reverse complement strand
TGAATCGGATTTGGGGGGATTTTTGGGTGTGGCGGGGGGAGGATTTTCGCGCGATGGGCAGGGGGAGTTTGGCGCATGGTCGGTTTCTCCAAGTGCAGTCCCACGTGTCAGTGAAGAGGCAAGCCGAAGCGCGTTCCGTTTGTGTGAGCCGTGTGCAGGACCGAACGTGTGTGGGGTGCAATGCGGCCGCGACAGGAGTGATGTGAGTGTACCGCCTTTTTTCCTTTTAAACTAGGTGCTTCGCCCCCTCAAAAAAATTGTTGCTTCGCGCGATCCATCGATACTACTACTAGTAATCCGGTAATCCCGACTAAAACGGCGCGGCTGGGTCTTTTCCCGCGCGATATGCTAGGAGGTTGGCTTAGTTGGGTTTTTTAGGACGAGTAATGCTACACCTACGTAATCCCAGTTATGTAATTAACGTAATGTGAAACGTGTGAGCTGTTGATTGTAGATTGGGGGGAGGGAAGGGCCCACCACCATGAAAATCAGGGGAGGAGAGAGAGAGGCAACTTACGTTAACCCTTTCGTAGGTTCCCGTAAATGCGTGAATGTGTAGTGGACGTACTATTGGAGTGCCTAAGATAATTTGTGTATGTATAGACCCTATGTGTTTATTTTACTTCGCATGTTAGATTTGTCTCGGTTCAATAAAAAGCAGAGTTGGTGATGATGGTGTGCCTGTCATCCTGCAATATAGGTCGTCCGATCTACATCTAACGGATAGGAAGGAAACTATGACAATTTACCCGCACTCCTCTCCACATTTGCAGATAAGGCTTTCCCTCGTTCATCCTTTTCTCCCACAAGATCTTGATCTTCCGTGCAACGCACGGGCATCTTGCTAGTACTCCTACAATATGTATATTATTGCAAAAGTTCATATACACCGGCCGAGATTAATGCAAACACGGCAAATTTTCATTACATTTCGAACTTTTATAGGACAGAAAAATAAAAGAAACCCGACCCTAAACCTATTCTACGGCGGCGACCGACGTCCTCCATCTGCGATCTCTATGTACGGGGGCGGGGTTCAAGACCCATGAAGTGAAGGTGCGGTCTCCAGCGAGGAAGAGTAGAACACGGGATACGGACCGGCCAGTTGGCACACCATGCCCTGCCGCCTCCCATGCCCTACTCATCCTTGGAGGAGTCCCCGACCTCAGCGGTGTCGGACGTTGGACGGTGGCAAGTAGGACGCGTGGCTGACGGTGCTCCCGTCGTCGGCCGCCAGCGTGGCCACCGCTTGTGCGGTCGCGTCCGCGTCCGGCTACGCCGCTATTGCGTCGCGAGAGGCGACTTGAGCGAGGGCGGCGACCTCGAGCTTCATCCCCGAAGACAAGCTCTCCCGCAGAGCGTTTGCACTTGCGGTCATGGCGGATGTGGTGCCAGGTAGGAGGACGATGCGCTATGGTGTGGAGGTTAGCTGGGCGTTGCCGCTTTAAGTAGCGCATTCCGGTGAGGCCAAGCATCCGGGTGCGTCATTAAGTCGCCGGAGTTGGTTCCTCGGGCACCGAGCCTCTTAACGATGACATACGAACGGACGGCATGAATGCGGGCAGCTGGCGCCGGCTGGGAACGCACCACGCGACGGCGCGAGGGACGAGGGTTTTGGTGTGCCAGGGTAGTCAGCTAAGGTCGTGGCAATGTTGGAGATGCCCTTTGCTCACATGCGATCCCCGCATGTCATTGAAAAAGCA
Organism: Triticum aestivum; assembly: GCF_018294505.1. NCBI lineage: Eukaryota > Viridiplantae > Streptophyta > Magnoliopsida > Poales > Poaceae > Triticum > Triticum aestivum. Next base: position 137,784,365 of record NC_057811.1, on the reverse strand, counting down.
AGACGACCCGGCATGGTCTCAGGTCCAGAGGATGCAGTTGGCCGCGCTACACCACTCCGCGGACGCGTCGCGGCACCCCGTGCATCCTCAACGAACCGGGTGTTGGGGTGTGTTTGGATTGTGGCCAAAGTGCACCTTACCAAAATTTTGGTCATGACCCAAAGATTGGTCTTTGTTTGGATGGTTGCCATTTTTTGGCATGCCAATGAACTCTAGCCAACTCTAGTTCATTTTTCTTGCCAATGTCGGCCAAATCATGGGCAACCAATACCTCAACCAAAATTTTGGTCATGACCCAAAGATTGGTCTTTGTTTGGATGGTTGCCATTTCTTTGGCATGCCAATGAACTCTAGCCAACTCTAGTTCATTTTTCTTGCCAATGTCGGCCAAATCATGGGCAACCAATACCTCAACCAAAATTTTGGCTACCCAATGCTTTGATGGGGCAACCTTGGGCACAAACCAAACATACCGTTGGTCGTGCCACAGCACTAACGCCACCCTCGGCACACTGAAACTGACCGTGTCTAGCGATGATATGAGCGTGTCGCTCACCGCGGTCGCCGTGTCCAGAGGCGGTGCTGGAGCTGCGCCCCGTTGTTGGCCCCAACGACCCACATGAACGGTTGTCGGTGGCGAGGAGGTCGTGGGCCAGCTCCTCCATTGGACTAGTCTGCGCTACGTCGTCCCGATGGGTGTGCCCCACATGTAGGTTTCCCTGTTTTCCCGGCCATATTCGAGCGTCAGTGCTCCGCGTTGCGCATTAGGCCTTTCACTATGTAGGCCAAGCGAGACAACTTATTGTTTATTTGAGCCGTTCAAGTATAATCATGTGGCGTTTGCTTATTTCTCATTCCTCTCCAACCCTCTTCTCCATCGATCATGTCGCCCTCCAGTCGAGTCCATCCTCCCGCATGCCTCATTTGAACATTCCGCCGAGTATCATTCGCATGTACCCACCCTAGTCCTCTTTCAATAGATCTCCGGACCCCGAGATGAAATCGAGAGGGAACAAGTGGGGGCACGTGATACCTAAGGCGGATTCAAAATTTTGAACCGGTGATCATAGCATCCGCAAATCATATATAAAGGGTATTCAATGTTCGTTTCGTTTTTGAACGTACAATATACTCCCCCTATCCTTTCTAATTTACATATAAGTTTTATGTGTAGTCAAAGTATCTCTGCTTTGATCAAAAAGGTATCAACATTCAACAACGCCCAATCAATATTGTTAGATTCGTACGTACTCCTAGATTTGTACTCGAGATGGTTTCCAATTTGACTATTGCCAAGATTAATAGTACATGCGATGTATAATGTGAAAATTATATCATTGGAAACTCCTTTCACATACGAATTTGACCGTATGCTTTGTGTAAGTTGCATGTCATATATTATTACTCTAACATTTGGTCAAAGTTAGCCTCGAAAAACGCATTAGACCCTGTATGCTTTGTGTAAGTTGCATGTCGTATATTATTACTCTAACATTTGTGTAAGTTGCATGTCATATATTATTACTCTAACATTTGGTCAAAGTAGTATAGTGGAAGTGGATCCTCTGACGTAGGTATCCCTGCCTTACCCTCCCTTTCGGTCACTTACTGGCGGACCCCATGCTTGCTAGGCCCCGCATGTCAGTTACTCAATGGGTTCGGCCACGTCAGGGGATCCTCATCCGTAGTATACTCCCTCTGTTTTTATTTACTCCGCATAAAACGAAGGGAGTGGTGGTATAATAAATGACGCGGGCGGGGGAGGGGGAGGGACGTCGGTTTGCTCTCAACTGCGGTCCCACAAGCGAGCGAAAACGCAAGACGAAGTGCGTTCCATTCGGTGAGCGACGTGGAGGGTCCAGCGTGCCGGGCTGCAACGCGAACGCGACAAGAGCGATGTACAGCCAAAACCGATTGACCGGTCGTCACCGGAACCACTATTCACACTAGAACCTTCGCTGCTCGGCCTACGCCAGCCACTGCCCTAAAACCACACCAAATCTCCAGCCCATTCCCCCACCTTTCGATCCCCTAGCCCGCATCAAGCATCCCCTAGTTCGCCGAAAAGCCATGGTGCGCCGCAATATCACTTACTACAAGATGCTGACGCCGGAGCGCCGCGCAGAAATCGCGGCGGCGGTCAGCGCCACAGACCTCCGTTCCCAAGCTCGCTTTGCGGCGGGCCAATCCCCGAGTTCTCTGGAGCCAAGCTACGAGGAGGAGGAAGCCGATCCAATGTTCATGGCGGAGGTCGCGGCGCAGAAGGCCCCCGATGGGTATGAGACGATGGACGTCGACTTCGTGCCGGCGTCCGAGTCCCCCATGGTGCAGGCGGACCAGCGGTTCAACATGGCGATACTAAAGGAGGACCGGGAGGCAGAGGCTCAACTCGACGCGGAGCGCGCGCATGCCGCTGCCATCGAGGCTCTCCTGCAGGCGGAACCGGATGTCGTGGATGTGAACCGGGCGGCGGAGGCTCAACTTCAGGCGGAGCGAACGGATGCCGCTGCCATCGAGGCCCTCCTGCAGGCGGAACCGGACGTCCTGGACTTGAACCGGGCGGCAGAGGCTCGAATCGACGCAGAGCGCGCGGATGCCGCTCTCATCGATGCCCTCCTGCAGGCAGAACCGGACGTCCTGGACTTGAACCGGGCGGCGGAGGCTCGACTCAATGCGGAGCGCGCGGATGCCGCTGCCATCGAGGCCCTCCTGCAGGCGGAACTGGACGTCCTCGACTTGAACCGGGCTGTGCTCTCATCTGTGCAGAGCGCCCGCATGCTCCGCTTGAACGAGTAGCTGGAGGCCGAGGACAACCACGGTGCGGAGACACACGTCGGCAGCGACGGCTGGTTCGCGCCGGCAGCCAAAGATGACGAGGTCATCTCTTTCCGCGAGCAGTGATAGTTTTTCTTTATGTTGTTGTTTTTATGGATCTTTTGCTGTGTAAAAACATATATTTGTTATGCAAGTCGCCTGACTTGGGTCATTCTACCATTTCAGGCGGTTGGATGAATATCCTACGTCTCCTAACCCTTCTTTCCTTCTTCCTCACCTCTTCTTCTTCCCCAACAGACCACCGCACGGGCCGTACGGATACTCCACAACATGCGGTTGGATAAACATACTCTATGAACGAAAATTATGTGTCAGCGATAGGATGGCTGAGTTTGGTTTGTTCACATGCAATAGCACGTGTCAGTGAGGGTGCGTTCCCTTGGTTGGGTTTGCGACGTGCAGGAGCGATTGTGTGAGGGTGCGGTGCGACCGCGGCGTGCAGGAGCGACCCTGTGAGGGTGCGGTGCGACCGCGACAGCCGTGTGCAAGTGTACCTCCTTCTCATTTTGAAAACTTTAGGCAAGCTTGGAAAAAATGTGTGGCGAAGTTTGGCAATGCAAGGCCTAGACCCAAACAGGATAAGTACGTACGTACTAGGAGTACTAGTGTTAAAAAAGAAAGGCGGGGTTTTCCTTCGCGGGATTTAATCGATACAAATCCTCGTTTCACGTGTCAATTAATGCGTATTTTTTCTCCAAAGACCAAAGAGCTAACCATCTCACTCCTCATCGCTTGATTAATACAGCGCCATGCAAACCAACCTTCTCACTTCCGCATGCATGCAGGGGATATTAATGTCCTTGGTTGCTAACCCCATCAATTTTGCCTCAATTAGTGTTAGTGGCCCTTTGCAAATTGTAATTTTGATATACTGGCCTTGTGTACAAAAAAATGGAGGTAGTAACTATATTTGACTTCCTTCCCCATTGCGGTGACATCGACGATATCTTTTTTTTGCTGGTTTGGCGAAGTGCGTTCGACGGAGAACACCATTGAGGGAGACCACGGTAAGTCGTTCGCAAGTGCCGCCTGCAAGATGAGACAACCACCTTATTTGCATCCAGGAAGTCCTGTACTAGTACTACTAGGAGTACTAGTGCGATGAGATGGTTTCTCGAAGAAGACGATGGAGAAGCGGAGTCAGCGAAGAGTGAAATGATGGTTGCTTCGTCTGTGCTTTTGTGATTTGACGCCTCACTGCTTTGTGATTTGTGATAGAAGGGACAGGGGAGTAGACTATGTGCTCTATAATGTACTACATGCGTCCAAGCATGGGAGAAAGAGGAGAGACGTTGCATTTTTCTATTCCTTCAATCAATCAATCAGGGAGCTTCGGTTCCATCTTTTTGGCTTTGGCAACACCGTCCACAATGGTTCCCACGATGCCAAAAGCTATTTTCACATTTGGCTACACATTGTGGATTCCCTTAACCGTACCACTTGGTTTTGCTCCTGTGTGCTATCTATACAAATCTCAATTATATTGATCTAAAAAATTATAGAATCAAGATTAGTAAAAAGGAGGTGATTTTGCCGCGCGGATGGCGGGGGAGGTTTCTTATTTGAGCAATGCTACATCCACGTAATGGTTTACGTAAAGTTACGAACTGATGTGATGTGGGACTATTTGATTGGATTAAAGGAGAGGATTAGGCCCACCCCACCTGAAAATCAGGGGGGGCAAATATAGATTAGATGGGAAGTATATGTAGCAGCTACGTAGCCCTTTGTAAGTCTAGGATTAGGCTTCTTATTTTCGGAGGACGTTGTCCTGGCGGTTTGATAACATGCGGTCCCACGTGTCAGTGCTTTACCAAGCTGATCCGCGTCCCACATGAGGCAGAACAACGGCAGAAGTAACACGTGGTTAAGTTGAAGAAGATGAGGGAGAAGCGGATTCAGCAACGAGTGAAATGATGGTTGCTTCGTCCCTCCAACTTAACTGCGGGAAAGGTGCAGCTTGTGATTTGACGCCTCATTGCGCATTACTATGCCGGCGCCATGACTGGGGTGCTTCACCCCGGCTGCTCTGCACTGTATTCCGGTATGGCATGTGGACCCGGTAGCTTGATGTCCCACATGTCGGCGAAAGGGACTAGAAGATTTATGAAAGCGAGCGCTCCACTCTTACGACGGAGGAGTAGACGACACGACACCCCAATGAGCTGTCACTTGTAGTACTGTATAGTACTATAGTTTTGCTGTTTCGCACGATCCATCGATACAAACCCGATTAAACAGGAAAGGGCGGGATTTTTCTCGCGCGGTAGATGATACTGGCCATACATTTCAAAGGCAATTTTAATGTATGCAAACTGAATAATTATAAGTAACAATATGATATCTAGTAAAACTAAAAACACATATGATTTATTGTGTTAGAGTGTAGTAGTAGTGCTGTATTGCATAGTTGTTAGATGTAACATGCGAGAGCGTGTAGAGATGTAGTTTTGGAGGGCCTATAGAGAGAAAAGCGTAATACGGTCACCGAACTTCAGAATAAGCTGATTACGGTCACTATATACGTTTTGCGGTGATTATACGGTCACTTGCTCACAGTTCAGCATCGGATTGCACTCTGTTGACCGGCCAAATAGTCTGCGTGGCGCCATGTTGACTAGTTAAATTGACCACGTTCCTTGTGGGTCCCACCTGTCAGTTCGCATAGGCAAAAGGTCAGATAAACACAAATTTACGCAGGCGCGACAAGGCTCCAACCCGTGCGCGGGAATCACCTGGTTGTGTATGTGTCTGTCGGGGCCTGATGTGTGCGCATGCACATGTAGGTTGAGCACTTGAGCGTGAGAGTGTGTGTTGGTCGTGTGGTGTACTGGTGTGTGCATTCATGCGTGCATGTGTGTGTGTGAGTGTTGCGCGCGTGCGTGGCTGCGTGTGTACGTGTGAGTGTTGCGTGCATGTGTTTGTGTGTGTGTTGCGTGGATGCAGTTCGTGTGCATGCGTGCGCGTGTGTATAATCACCACACCAGCTCCTATGTGTTAAAACAGACGGCTCAGCATACCAATACAAGGCCACCTTGTCCGCTGTGCCCGCGGTCATGACTTCCAACCACCGTCCAAATATTTTTTGTCGTTTGTTTTCATTCTTACTAGCAAGATGCCCGTGCGTTGCACGTAACATCAAGATGCATTTGTATGACTTGTTTATCTTGTGAGAGAAAAGGATGAACGAGGGATGGCCTTATTTGCAAATGTGGAGAGGTGTGTGGGTACCTTTTTGCAAAATTGCCATAGTTTCTTTCGTATCCGTCAGATATAAATCGGACGGCCTATATTGCAGGATGGCAGGCCCACCATCATCACCAACTCTGGTTTTTATAAGAGTGTATTTTATGTATTTTATAAGTGTGTAGATGTAGAGTAGATACAAGTCGACAGGTGGGCACGATGGTAGTGAGATAATGTGATGCAACACTAGAGGTGCCACGTGGAGCGTTTAACTGGTCAACTAGTCATGTCATGAGCAAATACAGAGTTGTACGGTGAGCCCGTGACTGTATAATAACCACTAAACGTAAATGGTGACCGTAATGAGTGGATTCTGAAGTCCAATGTATGTATCATGCTTTCGCTTCAAATACAATGATCGTCATTGCATATATCGCGAGAGAAAGATGAAACATGCGTGAATTTTCTGGGGGCTTACTTTTAGAGGACCTGGAGATAGTTTTGTGTGCATACGTGAAAGGGGCGTACAGGGGGGTATGCGATGGAGAGAGAGATGCTCTTCGTTTCTCTTTATTATGACTAACTTTGTATATAGTATAAAAATATACAAATTCACAGTGCGGAATAAATATCATTGTGGGCACCATGCAATGCAAATTAGCGTTCGTACTCCTCCATATAACTTTGTAATGTTGTATATATGTAGAAACTCTAAAATAATTTTTTGGCCACACTTTATTCAAAAGGAATGTTGTATGCAAAATAAACGTGAAGAGAGGGCTTTTTAGATCAATGGGGTACGTGATGTAACATGTGTGAATGTGTAGTTGATGAATTTGGCGGGGCCTAGAGAGGTATGTGTGTGTATTACGTATTCGAGAGAGGCATGGATAGAGGGGCCGACGGGGGGGCGTGGGAGAGATAGCACGAGAAATGAGAGTGGTCTAGAGAGAGAGACGAATATGACGTCACGACAAGAGATTCCATTCCCTTGAGTGTGTATATGCAAGGGGGAGGGAATAGAGGCACTAGGAGAAATTTTCTGTGTGTGGTGTTTGTGTTGGTATGTGTGGGTGTGAGAAGATAATGAGACGTGGGGGCAGAGGGTGTGTCACCGCGTGAGGTCCGGTGGGTCAAGGTGAGGCCCTTCGTTCAGTTCCGACCTGCGCCACATTGGTCGGCCCGTGACGCATTTAGGAAGACCCATGGATGACTAGTCGTACAAGACAACGATAGCAGAATTGTGAAGGACTCTATGTCCACTGACAAAGCCGGCTAGGATTTGTAACCCTAGGTTCTCGGACTAAGGTAACCCCTTTATCTCTGATATTACTATTCATCCAACCTAACTTTAAGGGGCATCCTACAGAATGCTCTGCTAGAATCATACTCGTCGATTAGGAAGAGAGGTGTGAGAAAATGCGTGAGAGACAGGCGTAAAGATAATGTGTGTACATGAGACACGTAGGCAGGTCCATGTATATAGAAAGGGTCGATGGGGATTGTGCGTGTGTATGTTTGCGAGAGGAAGAGTGCTTGTGATAAAGGTTAGTGAAAACAGTTGTAAATGGTTACGAGAGGGAGGGAGGGTTATATCTAGAGCATGTGTGCGAGAAAGACACCTCGGGAGAGAGTGTGTGAGCATGTGTGAGAGACCACCGATGGAGAGTGAAACTACACGTAAAAGAGTGCTCTACACATTGATTAAAGATATAAATTGTATCCAAATATTAGGATGGGATCATGATATTTGCAATTCGCGTAAGGAGCGGTCATTGATCCATCAAACATCTAGATTCTATCGAATTTGAGCATGTCTATGTTATTATTCGACACAATTGATCCACATAGTTAGTATTTTGAACTCCAGACAATGCATCGCTTTAGCAATCGAATATAAACGTGAGTATAGTTCATGTTGTGTGTGTAAAGCACATTATACATACGAAAGTTACACAATGGACATTATAAATAGCTACCTATGAACTAGCATACATTTGAATTCAACTTAAGGTGGTTTAAAAAAATCGAATTCAACATGAAGTCCATTCAATTATTTGAATTTGATATCATGGCATTTGTAAACCATAAATTATGGGGGCACCAATCTTTGCTCTGATTTTGTACATAATAGCATATGTAGTCGTGTACAAAATAGATTCAAATTTAGCTCCTCCATTCCAAAATAATCGTAGTTATAGTATTTTCAAGTGTCAAAATTTCAAAAATAAGCGGATAATTTAATGAGGTTTTCAAACATACCAGGTCAAATATAACGTTGTCTATTTAGGTCAATCCTCATAGTTCAAGAGTACTCTAAACGTGAATGCTTGTGTTTCAAAATTTCGAACGAAGCGCCAAAAGAGCCTCTACTCGCCCGAAACCGCGTGAGACCAATGTTTGGTAGTACAAGGAAATTACTTTTCTAATAACTCCGACCCGTGAAACCTACCGGCCCGACGTCCAAAGGTCTAAACTAGGGTAGGTTTGTAGCTTCATCTAGACGCCATGCAACCGCATCCGAAAAACATTCATACACAATGGTCGCCTAAGCACACATGCGCGCGGCCGAAATCGCTCCCGCCCACTATTTGGGACACGTGGAATTACCATCCTACCCCCGACCCGCAGTAGGTCCGAAATTTAAGAGGGGGGCAAAGTTTGTACTTTCCCCAAATTTCAAACAAGCGCGTCCCATCTTCTGTTCAAAAAAGCCAAAAACAAGCGCGTCCCAGACCAAAACATGGTTCCCCCCACCCGTCTGATTCCCCATTCGTACTCCGTGGGCGCCAAAACTACCTCTCCACCAGCCGCGAAACCCTGACGTCCTCCGTCCGCCACCCCATCCCACCCATCAACCGCCGCCCTCCTCCATCACGCCGGAGCCGATACCCCGACGTCGTCGTCCAACGCAACCTCAACCACAACGCCCTCCACGGCTAGTAGTTGAAGACGAGGCCGAGCCGTCCGTACCCGAGCCAGTTCAACCACGCCGTCCTGCGCCTCACCGCTACCGCTCCAACTTCGCCACCCTCCACCGTACCGGAGTTGTTCCTGCTACGCTGTCCTTCGCCGCCTCGGATCTGCTTCCCCTCCGCCGACATACGGCCACGGCAACACAGTCAACAATTTGGCCATGGGTTCGTCCAACCCTGCACCCTCCAGAACATCGGTTTCCTCGGTAAAAAGAAGAAGATCGGCGCGACATCTGGAGGTGACCACACCGGCAACCGAAAAAGGTACTCCTCTTCCCTTATTCGTGCAAATCTTACGTCTCTGCTTGCACAGTATTCATCCCACAGAAGGCACTAGTTGACCGCTTCTTCTTGATACTAGATGTTCCTAGTAACTCGCGATGCACAAGGTTTCTCCTCATATACTATTTCACCTTAGCTAGAGGTCCGTCGCCCCCCTGAATTTCAATTTCTGGCCAGTTGATTCCCAATTAACGGAAGCATCCCTCGGCGTAACAGGCGCTAGTACGCCTATTACACCGGGGAAGCAGCGCCTTGGTGTTTATCTTAGGGGCGTGTGCGGCCTAGAGCTACTGGCGCCCGATCTGGAGGTCAGCCGGGATTAAAGGGATTGCCTGGGGGCGCTGCCAAGCACGGCGGTGGTGTGAGGTCGATGGGAGGGCGGGGCGGCGGAGGCAGGGGTCTGGGCCGGTGGTTGCTGGCGGTTCGAGAAAGATCGTCAACAGTGACTGGCGGGAGGTAGACGAAGGCCATCTGCCCGTTCCTTATAGATCGGACGGTTCATTAAAAAAATCGACTGACCTATTTATTTTCAGTCGACTGTTATCTTAGATATGACCACATGTGGTGGTGTGCTGGAGGAGTACCTGCATTTCCTGTGCTCATATATTACAAAATCATACGGAGTAGAATCTAATTTTGTTTGCCATGCAATGTTGTAGAGCTATCATATGTCTCCTGTCATTTATTTTTCAGCCACCTGCTATCTGCTACTTTTACGGTGCACTAGTTCTGCACACACTTCACCCTTACTCTCACTATTGTGTTTTTATGCAAGGGTATTTCAGACTCTGCTGCCATGAGAGAAGCCAAAAAGAAAAGAGAGAAGTCGCTCCAGCTTCATGTGCGGGTAGGCAAGACACGTTACCGCGCTATAAAGGGTGCAGTGTCAGCAGATGGAGACAGTAAACGTAGCTCTGGAGTTGATGACCTCGCTTGCAATGAACCACCATCCCAGGTGCTTGCTTTAACTTCGCGGTGTCATATGTGGTTGCATGTTCCATATGGTGTCTAGCTTATATTCGAAAGGCCGAAGTCGGTAAGATAAGGAAAGATATTTTTTTACATGAACCACCATCCCGTGAGCACCAGAAGACAAATAGCTAGTCAGGGCACTGGCCGAGCCAGTGACAAGCCCAGCAAAGATAGGCATCACCTAGAAGCCAACTAAAAAGCTGCGATGGTGGCGAAGCAGCCCGCCTCCCACCAGGCTCTCAGGTCCTAGATGGTCATGCTCACCACTCCAGCCGGATGTCTAGCTTGTATTGCTTCCAATTTGGTTAAATTGCATCTGCTTAGCTTACACATTATACCTTTGAATATGACATGCCTTTCTGTTTTTGGTACATACTAGTACATCTGTGTATTAACCATGTTCTTACATCAAACTAATGTTCTTGTGTATCCCTCATCAATCACTTATGACGAGGCAGGCAGGCAAGGGGACTACTCCTCATTTAAAGAATGCAGCGTCAGCCTCCCGACATGATTCTCAAGAAACAGAAATGCTAGATGAAGATAGTGAACGTAGCTCTGTAGTTGATTACAGCATTTCCCCTACACTAGCATCGCAGGTGCTTGCTCTAACTTGGCAGCGTGATATGTGGTTGCATGTTGCATATGGTGTCTAGATTGTAATTCTTCCAATCTGGTTAAACTGCATGTGCTAGTCTGCTTAGCTTATACATTATACATGTTAATGTGACATGCCTTCCTGTATTTAGTACATAGTACATCTGTCTATTAAGCATGTCCTTACATAAAACTATTGTTTTTTTTGTATCCTGCATCAATCAACATGACGAGACACCTTTAGTATATGCAGTGCGATATTAGTTGCATCTTTCATATGATTTATAGCATGCGCTGCTTCTAATTTGTTGAAATTCCATTTATGATGGGACGCTTTTAACTTGGCAGAGTCATATTGGTTGCATCTTTCATGTGGTGTCTAGCTTGCATTGCTTCTTATTTGCTGGAATGGTTTCTGCTTAGTTTACACAAACAGTTGTGAACATGCCATGTCATCCTGTTTTTCGTACATATTCCATCCTGGTATCATGTGTTTGCCTTACATCAAAGTAGTGATTGTCAGTATCATGCATGAATGAGTTCTGAAGAGAGAATTTTATTGCTTTTTCTTGTCGGTTTTACTTGACAATTCAAAATCAATAAAGCGAAAGGAAGTTAGCAAGGCAGCGGATAAAGGTGCTCCTTCCGAACGGAGGGCCTCTACAGTTTCTACTCCTCCACACCCCCAAGATGATTTCCAAGACAACACATGCATAGACACTCAACAAAGCTGTGTTTATGATGAGTATGTCTCCCCTAGTGCAGCATCACCGGTGCTCCCTCTAACTTGGCACTGTTATATGTGGTTGCATGTTATGTGTGATGTCTAGCTTGTATTGCTTCTAATTTTGTTGAATTCCATCTGCTTACTTTACACATTATACTTGAATAAGACACGTGTTCCTGTTTCTAGAACATACAATATCTGTCTATCACACCATGTTCTTACATCAAATTACTACTGTTGTGTAACCTGCAACAATCACTTACCATAAGACACGTTTGACTTCGGAGTGTGATATAGGTTACATCTCACATTCTTTTCTAGCTTGTACTACTAATTTGTTGAAATGGCACTTATGACGAGACAGTTTTAACTTGGTAGAGTGATATTCGTTGCATCTTTCATATGGTGTCTAGCTTTCATTGCTTCTAATTTGTTGAAATGCCTTCTCCTTAGTTTACACATCATAAGCTGTGAATATGCAATGCTGTGAATATGCAATGGCACTAATGACGAGAGACCTCTAACATAGTAGTGTGATGTTGTTTGCATCTTGCATATGATTTATTTCTTGTACTGCTTCACATTTGTTTAAACGCCATTTATGATGAGACACTGTTAACTTGGCAGAGCGATATTTGTAGCATCTTTCATATGGTGTCTACCTTCCATTGCATTGCTTCTAATTTGGTGAAATGTCTTCTTCTTAGTTTACACATCATAGTTCTGGTTATCTCTTCCGTCCTGTTTTTCATACATATTACATCCTCCTATCATGTGGTTGTCTAACATCAAAGTTCAGTTCGTCTGCATCACGCATCAATTTGTTCTGAAGAACTAAATTGTTATTCGTTTTTCTTGTCGGCTTGACTTAACATGGCACAGAGAAAGAGGAAGAAACACAGAATGGCAGGGAATGAGAAGCGGATGAATCCTGCAGATTCTGCTGGTACTGATGGTGCAATAGAAGGTCAAAGTCCAGCGGAAAATTCTACAAACACGGCATCCCATGCTACACGAGTTGCAAAAAAAGCCAAACAGAAACAAATAGCTGCCACCAAACAAGCAGAGACAGCCCTAGTTCTTGCAACACCTACCACAGTACTACCAGCTGCATGACTTACTCATACGTCAACTGAGCTAGCAGCATGTTCCCAAGCTCCCTTGCCACCTGACACTACTTCCCAAGCACTCTTGACACAAGACGAGTTGGCAATATCAGATGAACCTTGTGAGCTTCAACAGCAAGAAGGTAGTTGCTGGAGTCAAGTTACAGTTGCATGCTTCTTTATATGTAATCTCACAGTTTGATGTACACTAACACTTCCTATGTTCGTTGTTGGACTAGCACCTAAGCGCAAGAGGAAACAAACATCAGGGATAATGCTCGATAGGTTAACTAAATCTAGAGGAGGAAGAATGGAGATCCATTTTGAGGCAGGTTTAAAAAGGCCACGTGATGCTACAGAGTCAGCCAAGTTAGTATCAGAGGTAGCGGTTGCCGTTAGGTGTCATGTACGTATCCTCCCAACATGGATTCAGTACAGGAATGACAAAGACGAAACCCAGTTCAACACCTTCCTCGACCATTTATCTGTAAGTATGGTTATGTATGGAAACTAGTAATATCGTCTTGCTCTGTCCCATACTTTCTAGGTTGCTGATAATGAGACTCCCATAATTTTCAACATATGAGGTTCAAGTTGGATAGCCAAGATAATGCAACCAGACAAGCTTGCACCCATGTTTTCAAGTCTGCTCTGCGACAGTATCGGTATAACTTGAGGAAAACTCACTTTGAAGGCAAGGCTAACAGTGAACTTTCCCAAACATCTCCAGTGGAAAATATATTGGATGAAGACAGGAGGGGCCTTGTTAAACACTGGTCTAATCCGAAGTATCAGGTACATTATATATATGTGATCAGATCACATGTTGAAGTCCTATTTACGCATGTGCCACACAAATCTATCTTCTTGTAGGTGAACTGTTCAAAGAACAAGGCCAACCGTACGAAAGTGAAATTCCAACAGACGACAGGATCTCGTAGCTATATTGCACATTGCGAGGCTCTTGTAATTAGCTACTGTTTCACTCTTTTTGCTATACCATATTATCAGATCTATATTGACTTGTTCGAAATGCAGAGGAAAGCCCGCAAGGACCAAAAAGTACCTGAACCAAATGCTGTGGAAATCTTCAAGGACTGTCACACCAGCAAGAAGAAGGGCATGACTACACCAGTCAAAGCCGCTGTTGTAAGTCCTTAATACTCATGCCTTTTAACTACTACTTACTCTGACTTGTGCCTTGAACTGCATGGTTTGCAGCCAATGTCTATTACTCTTTTCAATTTTACACACAATTGTCTTAGCGTATCATTGCACCTTACAAGGTTTAAAAGAGAGGAGTGATGTTCCTTTGATCTTGACCCGTAATCTAGTTCTGTGCTGGACTTGCCCACACAACGTTACAATTGCCTGTTTGTCTGTTCTCGGTTGTTTTGTGATATGAATGATGTCATACTATGCTTACCGTATTATAAACTTCGTCGCTTTATCCTTAGCCCTCAATACAATGTGAAGAAATAGACAATACATTAGCGATGGTACATGGTCATATGTTTGGAACCTGGTTTTATTATGTATTTTGCAATAAAATACAACTAATATTTTACATGGGTTCACCAGAATAAGTTCTATATATAGACCAAAGCTATTTTGTTTGGTTTCGCTGCCTCCTTAATATCTTCTGTTCTGGTACTACTAATGTAAAACCTCAACTTTTCATCAAGCTATGGAAAAAATGGTGGAACCGCCACCTTCTGAAGGTGGCGGGGCAACTATAACCGCAATGTCAGCTCTTGCTGCAGTGGGTCAGTACCTGTCCACTAACAGTGCCAAAAGCACGTTCCTACATAATACTGGGTTGGTTGTTAAGGCAATATCGTCCAAACTGCCTCATGATCAAGATATGCAAGCTCAAAGCAATGTTGTATCTGCGCTCCAGACACAAGTCCATTCCCTAACAGAGACCCTTTGTGAAACAAGGAGAAACATTGCTCAATGTCGTCAAGATATGCATGGTTTTGAAACCAGACTATCAGACATTTGCTATGTTGTTCAGGAGCCTAGGGGAAATGAAGGCGAGGGTTATGGTGCTCCATCGGACAATACAGCATGAAAACGTAACAGTCAGGTCAAATGAACTGAGCTTCTGAACTTCTGGTGGTGCATTTATCTGCTAGACTGTTAAGTTTTATGCCAACCTTCCTTTTGTTATATAGTTGTAATTTGTTTTGGTGCGATACAAAATTTATTCTTAACATGCAGCCACCGGCTGAAGAAAACAGCAAGCCATTTTTGTATAGTGTAGGGTGTTCCCTATATTTGCACTGGTGGCGATCTTTGATGCCGAGTGGATGTAATCTGTGCAATCGCCTTAATAGCCTAGCGTTAGTTTCGGCCTTATTTATTTCCTAGTCTTCTTTTTCCCTGGTTTGCTAGTGGCCGCAACTACCATGGGCCATATACGGACTGTAGGATCCATGGGTCTCCTACGGGCCATCGATAAATGGGCCTGTAATCGGTGGGCCTCGGGCCGTCGGATAAATGGGTCTACATGGGCCATAATCGGGCGTAATTGGTATCGGCCCAGCACGGTAATAGGCCGTTAACAGGCCGTAGGACAGCAAAGGCTTAATTCTGTCACAGGCATAACAGGTCGTTAATGGGCCAGAATATAGGACGGGCTGGAAACGGCGCAACGGGTTAACAGGCCAGAAACGGGCCGACTCTTGCCATGGGCCGAATTTGGCCCATTAGGGTAACAGGCCAGTAACGGGCCGACTCTTGCCATGGGCCGAATTTGGCCCATTAGGGGAACAGGCCAGTAATGGGCCGACTCTTGCCATGGGCCGAATTTGGCCCATTAGGGGAACAGGCCAGTAACGGGCCGGAAGTAATCGAGGGCCGAAAAGGAGCCCAAGAACGTATGGGCCGTCAATAGGCCGAAAGCTAACACGGGCTGGAAACGGCCCATGTAAATCACGGGCCGTTAACGGGTATAAAGAAAATTACTATTCATTATGGGCTAGAGTCACCTGTAAAGGGCCGAAGGATACGAAAGCCTCATATGGGCCGAAAGACGTTGTGGGCCATACATGGGCCGAAAGTGAAATGGGCTGGTGTTATATTCGACGGCCCACATGACGTTGTTGGGCCGATTTCCTTTAGGGCCTAACGGGCCGTAAAATTGGCTATTTGCGAAGAGACCGTTAACAGGCTTTTCATGGGCCAGCCCGTTAACTTTTGACCAAGTCAAATGGGCCGGCTTTGTAAGCTAAATGGGCCAATGGTGGGCCGTGGCACGTGTCGACATATCATAGGCGCCTATCTGACCCACTGATGAGCTGACACGTGTTTCGTCTGGCCAATAAGAATTTTACACGTGGAAATTTCCCATTGGTCGGGGCTGTTAACGGGTTATCGGATCCAAAACCCGACCCGATAGCTTAACGGCGTTCTGTTACGGTGGATGCCACGTGTCGGTCACCCTTGACGAAAGCACTTCTGTGACGCGCGATTTATCGTCATGGAAGTGGACACTTCCGTGATGATAATTTTGGTAATGTCATGGAACACTTCTACGACAGCACAGGTATGACTATCTTGATTCTGTCATAGAATCGTCATGGATGTACATGCATGACAAAAAACGCGACCTACTGTGACAAACACGTATCATCACGGAAGTGTATTTTTTTGTAGTGTGTGGTGTAAAGCTTCGGGCTTGCGTCGAGGTCTCCAATTAGGTTGTGGAGATTGCCCCGAGCAATTTGTATGGGATCCGGTGACCGCCCCCAAGGGGTGCCAGAGTGTACGGGTTCGGTGACCGCCCCCAAGGGTTGCCATTTGTACGGGTTCGGTGACCGCCCTCAAGGGTCCCTTAGTGGAATCATGACATCTTGCATTGTGCGAGGGCGTGAGGAGATTATGGTGGCCCTAGTGGCATTTTGGGGAGCATTATGCCTCTACACCGCTCCAAACGGAGATTAGCATCCACAAGGGTGTGAACTTTGGGATACATCGTCGTCTCCGCGTGCCTCGGTTATCTCTTACCCGAGCCCTTTACTTATGCACTTTACTTTGTGATAGCCATAGTGTTTCATGTTATATGTCTTGCTATCACCTAGTTGTTTATCTTGCTTAGCATAAGTTGTTGGTGCACATAGGTGAGCCTAGTTGTTTTAGGTTTTGTGCTTAACAAATTGAACACTAGTTTTATTCCGCATTTGTTCAAGCCTAAACCGTAATTATTTTAAAGCGCCTATTCACCCCCCTCTAGGCGACATCCACGATCTTTCAGCCGCCTTCAAGGACACCACTGGTGGAATCACGACATCTTGCACTGTGCGAGGGCGTGAGGAAAATATGGTGGCCCTAGTGGCTTCTTGGGGAGCATTGTGCCTTCACACCGCTCCAACGGAGACGTACCTCCCCTAAAGGGAGGGAACTTTGGTAACACATCCTCATCTTCATCGACTCCACTTGTGGTTATTTCTTACCTTTACTTTGTGCAAGTTTATATTACGGTGTACCTTTTGCTTGCTTGTGTTGTTGTTGTTGAGCTTATCATATAGATTGTCCACCTAGTTGCATATCTAGACAACCTATTTTGTTGCTAACCCTAATTTATTTAAAGAGCTAAAATTGGTAGTTGCCTATTCACCCCCTCTAGTCAACCATATCGATCCTTTTGACTGCATCACAGGATAGCGCGTAAGATGGTAATGCAATCCCGCATGAGTAACAAGATGGAACGTTTGGGAATTTGATATATGCAAATGGTTGGGTGATGACTCACATTTGTGATAGACGAGGGCATCACATACACTTAGTTCTTCCAAACGTATGCATTCTTACTCTGCCGATGATTTTCTGGGTCGTGTGGGATGGTCCCCCTATCGCCCACATAGGCAAGGTGACGGTTTAAAACTATGTCACGGAAAGGGGGTAAAAACCATTTGTATGGGACGTTGCTGCACCAGTGACTTGTTCACTGTGCCAGTTTCCTCGTTACCATGTGGTGCACTTATTTTGCATGTTTAACAACTCTAAAATGTGGTTTTGGACATAACCGTACCAAATTTGAAATATGCATATGGGGATTTTCTGGAATTGTTGTTTGTTGTTTCCGGCCTCATTTAAACTTGCCTAGATAGGTAGTTTACTTGTGCTCACCCTCTTGCCATGTTAACCAACATTTAATCTTGTCATGTACATAAACGAGAGCGAACTAAATAACTGGATGTGGCGTTTCGTCAATATGCAACGAGCTCCACTTAATTTGTAGTATTGTTTGTTGCACTTTGCCATGCCATGCCTATTTAAACCGGATATGCATTATACTTGATTGCGCATCATGCCATGGTTATGATATGCGCGTTTACCATGTCATTTGCTTCTTTTCGGTTGTGCTTCTTCTCGATAGTTCCGGTAACGTTGCGGTTGTGATGACTCGTTCGACTACGTTGGTTCGTCTTCTTCATGGATTTGATCTTCTTCCGAGCGGGATTTCAGGCATGATGACCATTACCTTGGTATCACTACTATCTTTGCTTGCTAGTTGTCTCGATGCTATTGCTATGTCGCGCTACCTACCACTTGTTATCAAGCCTCCCAAATTGCCATGATAAGCCTCTAACATTTCCATCTTCCTAGAAAACCGTTGTTTGGCTATGTTATCGCTTTGCTCAACCCCTCTTATAGCGTTGCTAGTTGCAGGTTGTTCCATGCTGGGACATGGATATCATGGGATATCACAATATCTCTTATTTAATTAATGCACCTATATACTTGGTAAAGGGTGAAAGGTTCGACCTTTTGCCTGGTGTTTTGTTCCACTCTTGCCGCCCTAGTTTTCTTTATACCGGTGTTATCTTCCTTGATTTGTGTTCCTTACATTGTCGGGGTTTATGTGCCCCCCTTGACAGTTCGCTTTGGATAAAACTCTTCCAGCAAGGCCGAAATTTGGTTTTACCATTTGTCTAATAACAACTAAAACTTGCATAGGGACCGGCTCGCACCCGAGGACAATTAATCAACAACCTGGGCCAATGCTCCCCATGAGTGTTGGTCCAAACCGGGTAGACTGCAGGGCCACCACGGGGAAAATCGAGGATTGGTTTTACTCATATGATGTCCAATCCGATCATAGCCTGAGACGAGATACGTGCGGCTCCTATCGGGGTGTCGGCACGTCGGGAGGTCTTGCTGGTTTTGTTTTACCATTGTCAAAATGTGTTGTGCACTGGGATTCCGAGCTTGATCAGGTTATCTCAAGATTGAGGTTTTTCCTCAGCGGATCGTGAGACTTTATGATGGACTAAGTTTGGACACCCCTACAGGGTTTAATCTTTTCGAGAGCCATGCCCGCGGTTATGTGGCGACTTGGAAATTCATAATATCCGGTTGTAGAGAATTGACACTAAACTTCAAATAAAATAAACCAACCACGTGCGAACCGTGGCTGTCTCTTTTCAAGGGAGTTCGGGAAGAGAACATGATGGGGTTATGATTGTACTCGTAAGTAGTTCAGGATCACTTCTTGATCATACTAGTTGCGACCGTTATGCGTAGTTTACTCTTCTTACTCTTGTACTCATAAGTTATCCACCATACAATTCTTGGTGCTTGCTACAACCTCATCACTTACCCATTCCATACCCATTAAGCTTTGCTAGTCTTGATACCCATGGTAATGGGATTGCTGAGTCCTCGTGGCTCACATATTACTACAACAACAGTTGCAGGTACAGGTAAAGTGATGCTTTGACGTGAGAGCGATGCTTGCTTGTTTTGGAGTTCTTCTGCTTCTTCTTCTGTCGGTAGGAACCGACACCTATGGGATCACGGGGATCCCTTTTGCTATGGTTGGCGGGCGCGGGGTTGTGCAAAGAACGGGTCTAGAAGCCCGCACGAGGATGGTTTACCCAGGTTCAGGCCGCGAGGATGCGTAATAGCCTAGTCCTGCTTTGGTGTATATTCAAGTGTTCTTGAGCTCTTGAACTAGCTATGGTGTGTGCGTCGTCCAAAAGATCCGAATCCTTCCTCAATATGCTGCGGGCCTCCTTTTATAGTCAAAAGGAGCTGCCATAGTGGCACACGGGAGGTGGAAAGGTATACAGTGTACAAGCTTATCGCATGTCATTACAGGACAAAACGCATTAAATGCGCTACTTAGGTGTCCACTTGCTTTATCGGGGGCGGTAATGAGGCCCGTCCCGTCCGTCGCCGCTCCGCCTTGCTCCGACACGCGTCCAGGCCAATGAGGCATGCAGCGCCATGTAGGCTGGCAGGCTGCTGTGCTGGCGTGGTGGTAGGGTCTTCACGAAGATCTGCATGCCACCACGCAGGTGCTTGACTAGTTGGATTAGGAGCCACGTACTGCCACGTGGGTACTTGCTTTAGTCGGTAGGTCGGCCGCTGGGCTGGGGCGGCGAGGTCTTGCCGCGGTCTTGCGTATATCCCGCCAAGGGTCTTGCCGAAGCCTTGTGAGCGCCCTCGGCGAGAGCCTTGCCGGGGCCTTGTGGGTGTCTTCGGCAAGGAGCCTTGCCGGGGCCTCGTGGGCATCCTCGGCAAGGAGCCTTGCGGTTGTCTTGCCTTCTGGTTCTCATCTTGGCTTCGTAGGCTCTTTGTCTTCACAAAGATCTGCATGCCACCATGCAGGCACTTCCCGGGCCGTGGTTCCAATGTTGTCGATGGTGTAGGAGCTCTCAGGCCCGAGGGTGGCGACGATGTTGGCGTTGGGCGAGCTGCCCTGGCAAGGTTCTTGCCGGGGCTGTGTAGGCCGCCCCGGCAAGGGTCTTGCCGAGGGAAAGCCCATCTAATCGCTCTGTCTTCTGCGCCCTTGGTTGGAGCGCTACTCTCGTAGCCTTGCACTTCTGCTTCCCTCCTCTGCCCTGCTAAGTCTGGTCGCACGCGCGGCTCTGACTGCTCGTGCACGAGTAAAGGGGTACAAAGGAGAGCCCCTACTTTCGTACACCGACAGGAGCCCCCGGGTCTGGGCCAGACATAAGCGCGATGCATTGTTGGGCTAGGCCCAGAATGGTGCGCGGGCATGCGGGGCTGAGTTTTTACCGTAGTAACTCCCTTGCCAGTTGCGCTTCCCCATGACCTGCGTTGAATGCGCGACGTGGGGGTCGTGCGTGACGTGGGGGTCATGCGTGGGGCGGTTGCTGCCCTCATGCGTCACATTGTACTAAATGGTAAAGAGGCGGCCCACGCCTTCCCCATAAAAAACGGGAAACTACGGGCGCGCTGCTCATTTACCCTCCGCATCTGTTCAATCTTGGAGCCACCGTTCCCCTTCTTCCTCAAGTGAAAAACCGAAGCTCCCGCCTCCGTCCGCCGCCGCCGCGCCTCCATTGCCCTCAATCTCTCATTGCTCCTGATTCCTCACCTCTTTTCCAGCTGCCATGGCACCCAAAACCAGTAAGGGCAAGGGAGTGGCCAAGGACGCCGGGGAGAAGGAGGTGCCGGAGAGCGAGTTGGCGGCGCTTTGGACACAGCTCGCCCTTTTCCCCTCGACGGTCGATGCGGTCCACCTCAGGGACTACTTCAAGCCTCTGTGGGGGAGGAAGACAACGGGGCATCCGGCCACGCACATCCTCCCCGCCGATTTCACTGAGGCCAGCCCAAATCGGTACCCTTTCTTCGTTGACTACTTCTCCTGCGGGCTCTACCCACTTTCTCTGATTTTTTCAATGATGTTATGCACACCTACGGCTTCCATCTCCTCGACTTCACACCGAACGCCGTGGCGTGTATGGCTTTCTTCACTCACCTTTGCAAGAGCTTCGCCGGAGTGCTTCCCAGTATGGCGCTCTTCCGCCACTACTTCTATCCCCGTATCCACGCGGGGGGTGCCATCTCCGGCTGCGTCACCTAGATCCCACGGACCCAGGAGAAGGGCACGTATCCGGAGGGTGCCTAGAAGGAGAGGTGGGAGGAATGGCGGGGCCGGTGGTTATGGATCGAGGAGAAGGATCCGCAAGAGTTCTGCCGAGTTCGTCAGAGTCCGCCGGTCCACCGCAAGGACTGGAGCGACCTCAACGCCAACGACAAGAAGCTCATGATCGCTACTACCAGAATCCATCGCCTTACCATTGTCGGGCTCACCCTTGAGATGATTGGGGCCGATTTCCTCCTCCGCCGAATCGCCCCCTGCATAACAAGGGGAGGCCGGCCTGGCTCTTCAGGAACGCGGCCGACATTATGAGGCTTCGCACTGGCTTGAAGCACAACTTCATGGTGATGGGGCACGCCCATTTTTGTCAGAGGCTTTTTCAGCTCAGTGTGGGTGACGATGGGAGGGCTGAGAGGACCGACAAGGCCGCGAAGGCCGGCAAGGCCGTCAAGGGGCCTCTGTTTGGGTTGCCGGCGGGAGTGGTCCTGATACGTCTCCAACGTATCTATAATTTATGAAGTATTCATGCTATTATATTATCAACCTTGGATGTTTTATATGAATTTATATGCTATTTTATATGGTATTTGGGACTAACCTATTAACCTAGAGCCCAGTGCCAGTTTCTGTTTTTTCCTTGTTTTAGAGTATCGCAGAAAAGGAAAACCAAACGGAGTCCAATTGACCTGAAACTTGACGGAGCTTATTTTTGGACCAGAAGAAGGCCAATGAGTAAAAGAGTTGGGCCAGAAGAGTCTCGGGCTGCCCACAAGGGTGGGAGGCACGCCCACCCCCTGGGCGCGCCCCCTACCTCATGGAAAGCCTGGAGACCCCCTGACTTGTTCTCGACGCCAAAACCTCTTATATATACGGAAACCTCCAAAAATTAACCTAGATCATAAGTTCCGCCGCTGCAAGCCTCTGTAGCCACGAGAAATCAATCTAGGCCCTCTCCGGCACCCTGCCGGAGGGGGCCATCATCACCGGAGGCCATGGAGGAGGATCTCGGAGGGGCCATCATCGCCATGAAGACCAAGGACCAGAGGGAGAACCTCTCCCCATCTAGGGGAGGACATGGAGGAGGAAGCACAAGGGGGAGAACCTCTCCTCCTCTCTCTCGGTGACGCCGTAGTGCCATCAGGAGGGGAATCATCACCGCGGTGATCGTCTTCATCAACATCACCATCCACTACAAAAAAAGACACATCTGTGACATTTTGGGCCGAACAAAAAAAATTATGTCATACTTATGACACTTCTATGACGATAATTGTGACAAAACCTGGTATCATCATAGATGTGGTGGGGTCCTACTTCTATGACAAAAAATCATGACAGAAAATGGGCTTTTTGTCCTGGGCGGGCCGGAGACGCAGCTGCATGACATTCTTTGGGCCGTCCATGACGGAGAAAACCGTGGTAGTAGCGAGGGCGAGGAAAATATCGGGGTGTTCATGAGGGAGTCCTGGACTAAGGGGTCCTCGGGCGTCCGGCCTGTATCCATGGGCCGGACTGATGGGCTGTGAAGACATGAAGGCCGAAGACTGTACCCATGTCCGGATTGGACTCTACTTGGCGTGGAAGGCAAGCTTGGCAACCGATTATGAAGATTCCTTCTTATGTAACCGACTCTATGTAACCCTAGATTCCCCCCGGTGTCTATATAAACCGGAGGGGTTAGTCCGGAAAGGACACATATATATCCATTACCATAGTCATACAGGCTAGGCTTTTAGGGTTTAGCCATTACGATCTCGTGGTAGATCAACTCTTGTAATACTCATATTCATCAAGATCAATCAAGCGGGAAGTAGGGTATTACCTCCATAGAGAGGGCCCGAACCTGGGTAAAACATCGTGTCCCCTGTCTCCTGTTACCATCGATCCTAGATGCACAGTTCGGGACCCCCTACCTGAGATCCGCCGGTTTTGACACCGACATTGGTGCTTTCATTGAGAGTTCCACTGTACCGTTGACGAAAGGTTCGATGGCCCCTTCAATCGTCTATAGTGATGCTGTCCAAGGAGGAACTTTCCTCCCCGGACAGATTCTCGTGTTCGGCGGCTTCGTACTGCGGGCCAACTCGCTTGGCCATCTGGAGCAGGTTGATAGCTACGCCCCTAGCCATCAGGTCAGATTTGGAAGCTTGAACTACGTCACGGACATCCGTGGAGACTTGATCTTCAACGGATTTGAGACCGCAGCGATCGCTCCCCTTCGCCCCGATGAACATGACTTAAATCTGTCATCGGATCACGTCCAGGAGATGGTTCCTGTTGCTGCAACGGCCTTAGAACCGAAGTAGATCGTGCCATCCGAGGCCACAGAGTCCGTGGCATTGGAGCCGCACACGGACTCGACACCCCGCAATAATTGCGTCCATGGAACTCCGGACTCGTCTCCGGCTATAGTTCCGGATCGGGTATGCCTGCGGACACCGAGCTGGATCGGTTACCGATTTCCGAATTTAGCGCCGCAGACATCTTCCAGCACTCACCTTTGGGCGATGTGCTGACTCTTTAAAGAATTGGTCCTTGGAGAAGGACTCACAGCCGAACTATGTTCGGTTCGAGTTAGAGGCTGATGATGGGGAATTTTGCTTCCCACCCGCCACCCACTTCATAGCCACTATCGACGACTTAACCGACGTGCTTGATTATGGCTCCGAAGACGTCGACGGTATGGACGACGATGCCGACAAGGAGCAAGGCCAAGACCCGCCATTCACTGGACGCTGGACGGCCACCTCTTCGTACGATGTGTACATGGTTGACACACCTAAAAAAGCTAGCGACGATGACAAAGAAGACCCAGCTGCGAATAAACCTTTTGAGACGCAGTCCAAGCACCGGTGCCCTAAACGCCGTTCTAAGCCTCGTCGCTCGAAAGACAGCAACACTGGCACCAGAGAAAATAGTACTCCGGGCTACGCCGAAAACAATGAAGACCTTGTGGGAGCCGCATCCGAACAGGAGGAACAAGACAACGGGCAAAATAACCCTGATAAACGGGCCGTGCCCAATGACCCAAATGACGATAGCTATCGTCCAGTCTCCGAGGATGAGGAAAGCCTCGGCTGCGAGGATTTCATCGTGCCTGAGGCACCCCTCGAGCAGGAGCGCTTCAAGCGTCAGCTAATAGCTACTGCAAGAAGCCTAAAGAAAAAGCAGCAACAGCTCCAAGTCGATCAAGACCTACTCATTCACAGATGGACCGATGTCCTGGCAGCCGAAGAAAACGGCCTCAAGCGCCCAGCCAAGAGTTACCCAAAGCGCAGACTGCTACCTCAGTTTGATGAGGAGGCACTAAATCCCATACCTCCCTCGTGTAATGCGAACTGTTGGGGAACGTAGCAGAAATTCAAAATTTTCTACGCATCACCAAGATCAATCTATCGAGTTTACTAGCAACGAGAGGGAAGGAGTGCATCTACACACCCTTGTAGATCGCGAGCGGAAGCGTTCAAGAGAACGGGGTTGATGGAGTCGTACTCGTCATGATCCAAATCACCGATGATCCTAGCGCCGAACGGACGGCACCTCCGCGTTCAACACACGTACGGAGCAGCGACGTCTCCTCCTTCTTGATCCAGCAAGGGGGGAGGAGAGTTTGATGGAGATCCAGCAGCACGACGGCGTGGTGGTGGAAGTAGCGGGATCCCGGCAGGGCTTCGCCAAGCACAAGCGGGGAGGAAGAGGTGTCACGGGAGGGAGAGGGAGGCGCCAGGGCTTAGGTATTTCTGCCCTCCCTTCCCCCCACTATATATAGGGCCAAGGGAGAGGGGGGGCGCAGCCTTGGACCTTCCTCCAAGGAAGGGTGCGGCCAGGGAGGAGTCCTTCCTCCCCAAGGCACCTCGGAGGTGCCTTCCCCCTTTAGGACTCTCCCTTTTCCTTATCTCTTGGAGCATGGGCCTCTTGGGGCTGGTTCCCTTGGCCCATATAGGCCAAGGCGCACCCCCCACAGCCCATGTGGCCCCCCCCCCCGGGGCTGGTGGACCCCCGGACCCCTTTCGGCACTCCCGGTACAATACCGATAAAGTGCGAAACTTTTCCGGCGACCAAAATAAGACTTCCCATATATAAATCTTTACCTCCGGACCATTCCGGAACTCCTCGTGACGTCCAGGATCTCATCCGGGACTCCGAACAACTTTCGGGTTACCGCATACTAATATCTCTACAACCCTAGCGTCACCGAACCTTAAGTGTGTAGACCCTACGGGTTCGGGAGACACGCAGACATGACCGAGACGACTCTCCGGTCAATAACCAACAGCGGGATCTAGATACCCATGTTGGCTCCCACATGCTCCTCGATGATCTCATCGGATGAACCACGATGTCGAGGATTCAATCAATCCCGTATTCAATTCCCTTTGTCTATCGATATGTTACTTGCCCGAGATTCGATCGTCGGTATCCCGATACCTTGTTCAATCTCGTTACCGGCAAGTCTCTTTACTCGTTCCGTAACACATCATCCCGTGATCAACTCCTTGGTCACATTGTGCACATTATGATGATGTCCTACCGAGTGGGCCCAGAGATACCTCTCCGTTTACACGGAGTGACAAATCCCAGTCTCGATTCGTGCCAACCCAACAGACACTTTCGGAGATACCTGTAGTGCACCTTTATAGTCACCCAGTTACGTTGTGACGTTTGGTACACCCAAAGCATTCCTACGGTATACGGGAGTTGCACAATCTCATGGTCTAAGGAACTGATACTTGACATTAGAAAAGCTCTGAGCAAACGAACTACACGATCTTGTGCTAGGCTTAGGATTGGGTCTTGTCCATCACATCATTCTCCTAATGATGTGATCCCGTTATCAACGACATCCAATGTCCATGGTCAGGAAACCGTAACCATCTATTGATCAACGAGCTAGTCAACTAGAGGCTTACTAGGGACATGGTGTTTTCTATGTATCCACACATGTATCTGAGTTTCCAATCAATACAATTCTAGCATGGATAATAAGCGATTATCATGAACAAGGAAATATAATAATAACCTATTTATTATTGCCTCTAGGGCATATTTCCAACAGTCTCCCACTTGCACTAGAGTCAATAATCTAGTTCACATCACCATGTGATTAACACTCATAGGTCACATCACCATGTGACCAACATCCAAAGAGTTTACTAGAGTCACCAATCTAGTTCACATCACTATGTGATTAACACTCAATGAGTTCTGGTTTGATCATGTTATGCTTGTGAGAGAGGTTATTAGTCAACGGGTCTGAACCTTTCAGATCCGTGTGTGCTTTACGAATATCTATGTCATCTTGTGGATGCTACCACACGCTACTTGGAGCCATTTCAAGTATCTGCTCTACTATACGAATCCGGTTTACTACTCAGAGTCATCCGGATTAGTGTCAAAGTTCGCATCGACGTAACCCTTTACGACGAACTCCTTTTCACCTCCATAATCGAGAAAATTCCTTAGTCCACTAGATACTAAGGATAAGTTCGACCGCTGTCATGTGATCCTTTCCCGGATCACTATTGTACCCCTTGACCAACTCATGGCAAGGCACACTCCATGTGCGGTACACAGCATAGCATACTGTAGAGCCTACGTCTGAAGCATAGGGGACGACCTTCGTCCTTTCTCTCTCTTCTGCTGTGGTCAGGTCTTGAGTCTTATTCAATACTCACACCTTGTAACACAGCCAAGAACTCCTTTGCTGATCTATTTTGAACTCTTTCAAAATCATGTCAAGGTGTGCGTTCTTTGAAAGTATCATCGGGCGTCTTGATCTATCTCTATGGATCTTGATGCCCAATATGTAAGCAGCTTTATCCAGGTCTTCCTTTGAAAAACTCCTTTCAAACAACCCTTTATGCTTTCCAGAAATTTTACATCATTTCGGATCAACAATATGTCATTCACGTATACTTATCAGAAATGTTGTAGCGCTCCCACTCACTTTATTGTAAATACAAGTTTCTAACAAACTTTGTATAAACCCAAAAACTTTGATCACTCCATCAAAGCGTATATTCTGACTCCGAGATGCTTGCTCCAATCCATGGAAGGATCGCTGGAGCTAGCATACCTTTTAGCATCCTTAGGATCGACAAAACCTTTCTGATTGTATCACATACAACCTTTCCTTACGAAAACTGGTAAGGAAACTTGTTTTGACATCCATCTGCCAGATTTCATAAATGCAACTAATGCTAACATGATTCTGACGGACTTAAGCATCGCTACGGATGAGAAAATCTCATCGTAGTCAACTCCTTGAACTTGTGAAAATACTCTTTGCCACAAGTCGAGCTTCGTAGACGGTAACATTGCCGTCCACGTCCGTCTTCTTCTCAAAGTTCCATTTATCTCGGATTTCATGGCTTCTAACCATTTGTCGGAATATGGGCCCACCATCGCTTCTCCATAGCTCGTAGGTTCAGTATTGTCCAACAACATGATATCTCAGACAGGATTACGTACCACTCCGAAGTAGCACGCATCCTCGTCGTCCTACGAGGTTTGGTAGTGACTTGATCCGAAGTTTCATGATCACTATCATAAGCTTCCACTTCAATTGGTGTAGGTGCCACAGGAACAACTTCCTGTGCCCTGCTACACACTAGTTGAAGTGACGGTTCAATGACCTTATCAAGTCTCCACCATCCTCCCACTCAATTCTTTCGAGAGAAACTTTTCCTCGAGAAAGGACCCGTTTCTAGAAGCAATTACTTTTGCTTCCAGATCTGAAATAGGAGGTATATCCAACTGTTTTTGGGTATTCTATGAAGACGCATTTATCCGCTTTGGGTTCGAGCTTATCAGCCTGAAACTTTTTCACATAAGCATCGCAGCCCCAAACTTTTAAGAAACGACAACTTAGGTTTCTCTAAACGGTGTCGTCTCAACGAATTGCGTGGTGCCCTTTTTAAAGTGAGTGCGGTTGTCTCTAATGTCTAACCCATAAACGATAGTGGTAATTCGATAAGAGACATCATCGTATGCACCATATCCAATAGGGTGCAGTTATGATGTTCAGACACACCATCACACTGTGGTGTTCCAGGCGGTATTAATTGTGAAACACTTTCCACTATGTCTTAATTGTGTGCCAAACTCGTAACTCAGATATCTCTATGATCATATCATAGACATTTTATCCTCTTGTCACGACGATCTTCAACTTCACTATGAAATTACTTGAACCTTTCAATAATTCAGACTTGTGTTTCATCAGGTAAACATTCTCAGCATCTACTCAAATCATCTGTGAAGTAAGAACATATCGATATCCACTGCGTGCCTCAGCACTCATTGGACTGCACACATCAAATGTATTACTTCCAACAAGTTGCTCTCTTGTTGCATCTTACTGAAAACGAGGCTTTTCAGTCATCTTGCCCATGTGGTATGATTTGCATGTCTCAAGTGATTCAAAATCAAGTGAGTCCAAACGATCCATCTGCATGGAGTTTCTTCATGCATATATACCAATAGACATGGTTCGCATGTCTCAATCTTTTCAAAAACGAGTGAGTCCAAAGATCCATCTACATGGAGCTTCTTCATGCATTCTATACCAATATGACTCAAATGGCAGTGCCACAAGTATGTGGTACTATCATTACTATTTTATATCTTTTGGCACGAACATGTGTATCACTGCGATCGAGATTCATTTTAGGTGCAAGACTATTGAAGGTATTATTCAAATAAACAGAGTAACCATTATTCTCCTTAAATGAATAACCGTATTGCGATAAACATAATCCAATCATGTTTACGCTCAACGCAAACACCAATCTCGATGGTAGGGGGAGCATGCGATGCTTGATCACATCAACCTTGGAAACACTTCCAACACACATCGTCATCTCACCTTTAGCTAGTCTCCGTTTATTCCGCAGCTTTTATTTCGAGTTACTAACACTTAGCAACCGAACCGGTATCTAATACCCTGGTGCTGCTAGGAGTACTAGTAAAGTACACATTCATATAATGTATATCCAATATACTTTTGTCGACCTTGCCTGCCTTCTCATCTACCAAGTATCTAGGGTAGTACTGCTTCAGTGACCGTTCCCCTCATTACAGAAGCACTTAGTCTCGGGCTTGGGTTCAACCTTGGGATTCTTCACTAGAGCAGCAAATGATTTGCTGTTTCATGAAGTATCCCTTTTGCCCTTGCCCTTCTAGAAACTAGTGGTTTTAATAACCATCAACAATTGATGCTCCTTCTTGATTTCTACTTTCGCGGTGTCAAACATCGCGAGTTGCTCAAAGATCATCATCTATCCCTGATATGTTATAGTTCATCACGAAGCTCTAATAGCTTGGTGGCAGTGACTATGGAGAACCATCACTATCTCATCTGGAAGATTAACTCCCACTCGATTCAAGCGATTGTGGCACTCAGACAATCTGAGCACATGCTCAATGATTGAGCTTTTCTCCCTTAGTCTGCAGGCTTAAGAAACTTGTCAGAGGTCTCATACCTCTTGACGTGGGCACTAGTCTGAAATCCCAATTTCAGTCTCCGGAACATCTCATATGTTCTGCGACGTTTCAAAAACCGTCTTTGGTGCCACAATTCTAAACCGTTAGCATTACTCACTGAACTATCACGTAGTCATCAAAACGTGTATGTCAGATGTTTCGCAACATCTACAGACGATGCTGAGGTTCAGTACACCGAGCGGTGCATTAAGGACATAAGCCTTCTGTGCAGCAATGAGGACAGTCCTCAGTTTACGGACCCAGTCCGCATAATTGCTACTACCAACTTTCAACTAAATTTTCTCTAGGAACATATCTTAAACAGTAGAACTAAAGCGTATGAAATAATTTGCAAAGACCTTTTGACTATGTTCATGATAATGAAGTTCATCTGATTATTTAAAGAACTCCCACTCAGATAGACATCCCTCTAGTCATCTAAGTGATACATGATCCGAGTCAAACTAGGCCGTGTCCGATCATCACGTGAGACGGACTAGTCATCATCGGTGAACATCTCCATGTTGATCGTATCTTCTATACGACTCATGCTCGACCTTTCGGTCCTCTGTGTTCCGAGGCCATGTCTGTACATGCTAGGCTCGTCAAGTCAACCTAAGTGTATTGCGTGTGTTCCGAGGCCATGTTTGTACATGCTAGGCTCGTCAACACCCGTTGTATTCGAACATTAGAATCTATCACACCCGATCATCACGTGGTGCTTCGAAACAACGAACCTTCGCAACGATGCACAGTTAGGGGGAACACGTCTCTTGAAATTTTAGTGAGGGATCATCTTACTTACTACCGTCGTTCTAAGTAAATAAGATGCAAAACATGATAAACATCACATGCAATCAAATAGTGACATGATATGGCCAATATCATTTTGCTCCTTTGATCTCCATCTTCGGGGCACCATGATCATCTTTGTCACCGGCATGACACCATGATCTCCATCATTGTGTCTTCATGAAGTTGTCACGCCAACGATTACTTCTACTTCTATGGCTAACGCGCTTAGCAATAAAGTAAAGTAATTTACATGGCGTTATTCAATGACACGCAGGTCATACAAAAAATAAAGACAACTCCTATGGCTCCTGCCGGTTGTCATACTCATCGACATGCAAGTCGTGATCCCTATTACAAGAATATGATCAATCTCATACATCACATATATCATTCATCACATCTTCTGGCCATATCACATCACATAGCACATGCTGCAAAAACAAGTTAGACGTCCTCTAATTGTTGTTGCAAGTTTTTACGTGGCTTGTATAGGTTTCTAGCAAGAACGTTTCTTACCTACGTAAAACCACAACGTGATATGCCAATTTCTATTTACCCTTCATAAGGACCCTTTTCATCGAATCCGTTCCGACTAAAGTGGGAGAGACAGACACCCGCTAGCCACCTTATGCAACTAGTGCATGTCAGTCGGTGGGACCTGTCTCACGTAAGCGTACGTGTAAGGTCGGTCCGGGCCGCTTCATCCCACAATGCCGCCGAAACAAGATAAGACTAGTAGCGGCAAGAAGAATTGGCAACATCGACGCCCACAACTACTTTGTGTTCTACTCGTGCATAGAAACTACGCATAGACCTAGCTCTGATACCACTGTTGGGGAACGTAGCAGAAATTCAAAATTTTCTACGCATCACCAAGATCAATCTATGGAGTTTACTAGCAACGAGAGGGAAGGAGTGCATCTACATACCCTTGTAGATCGCGAGCGGAAGCGTTCAAGAGAACGGGGTTGATGGAGTCGTACTCGTCGTGATCCAAATCACCGATGATCCTAGCGCCGAACGGACGGCACCTCCGCGTTCAACACACGTACGGAGCAGCGACGTCTCCTCCTTCTTGATCCAGCAAGGGGGGAGGAGAGGTTGATGGAGATCCAGCAGCACGACGGCGTGGTGGTGGAAGTAGCGGGATCCCGGCAGGGCTTCGCCAAGCGCAAGCGGGGAGGAAGAGGTGTCACGGGAGGGAGAGGGAGGCGCCAGGGCTTAGGTATTGCTGCCCTCCCTTCCCCCCACTATATATAGGGCCAAGGGAGAGGGGGGCGCAGCCTTGGCCCTTCCTCCAAGGAAGGGTGCGGCCAGGGAGGAGTCCTTCCTCCCCAAGGCACCTCGGAGGTATCTTCCCCCTTTAGGACTCTCCCTTTTCCTTATCTCTTGGCGCATGGGCCTCTTGGGGCTGGTTCCCTTGGCCCATATAGGCCAAGGCGCACCCCCCACAGCCCATGTGCCCCCCCCCGGGCTGGTGGACCCCTTGGTGGACCCCCGGACCCCTTTCGGCACTCCCGGTACAATACCGATAAAGTGCGAAACTTTTCCGGCGACCAAAATAAGACTTCCCATATATAAATCTTTACCTCCGGACCATTCCGGAACTCCTCGTGACGTCCTGGATCTCATCCGGGACTCCGAACAACTTTCGGGTTACCGCATACTAATATCTCTACAACCCTAGCGTCACCGAACCTTAAGTGTGTAGACCCTACGGGTTCGGGAGACACGCAGACATGACCGAGACGACTCCCCGGTCAATAACCAACAGCGGGAT
Organism: Triticum aestivum; assembly: GCF_018294505.1. Classification (NCBI taxonomy): domain Eukaryota; kingdom Viridiplantae; phylum Streptophyta; class Magnoliopsida; order Poales; family Poaceae; genus Triticum; species Triticum aestivum. Next base: position 137,751,766 of record NC_057811.1, on the reverse strand, counting down.
CTGGATACCCATGTTGGCTCCCACATGCTCCTCGATGATCTCATCGGATGAACCACGTTGTCGAGGATTCAATCAATCCCGTATTCAATTCCCTTTGTCTATCGATATGTTACTTGCCCGAGATTCGATCGTCGGTATCCCGATACCTTGTTCAATCTCGTTACCGGCAAGTCTCTTTACTCGTTCCGTAACACATCATCCCGTGATCAACTCCTTGGTCACATTGTGCACATTATGATGATGTCCTACCGAGTGGGCCCAGAGATACCTCTCCGTTTACACGGAGTGACAAATCCCAGTCTCGATTCGTGCCAACCCAACAGACACTTTCGGAGATACCTGTAGTGCACCTTTATAGTCACCCAGTTACGTTGTGACGTTTGGTACACCCAAAGCATTCCTACGGTATACGGGAGTTGCACAATCTCATGGTCTAAGGAACTGATACTTGACATTAGAAAAGCTCTGAGCAAACGAACTACACGATCTTGTGCTAGGCTTAGGATTGGGTCTTGTCCATCACATCATTCTCCTAATGATGTGATCCCGTTATCAACGACATCCAATGTCCATGGTCAGGAAACCGTAACCATCTATTGATCAACGAGCTAGTCAACTAGAGGCTTACTAGGGACATGGTGTTTTCTATGTATCCACACATGTATCTGAGTTTCCAATCAATACAATTCTAGCATGGATAATAAACGATTATCATGAACAAGGAAATATAATAATAACCTATTTATTATTGCCTCTAGGGCATATTTCCAACAAGAACGACCACCACGCGGTCGGGATAGTGCGGCGGACCGACCACCCCGTGGTCGGGATAAAACGGCAACTCAGGCCGAACAACAGCCCACCCCACCGCCTCGCAAAAACAGGGACAGAACAGCTCGGGACCATACATACGACCTTCGACAGGACCTTGACAGTAGAGCAGGACACACCAGATCAATCTACGGATCGCGAGGACGCTTCCCCACTCGGGATGACAGCCACCTACTCGGACGTGACAAACTTAATTACACCTGGGCCGATAACCGCAGACGGACTTCATCGGAGGGCGCCGTGACGTGGCCCGCTATAGAGGCACCGCACACCCTCTCTGCTTCACAGATGAGGTGCTGGATCACGAATTCCCCGAGGGGTTCAAGCCCGTCAATATTGAATCATACGATGGAACAACCGATCCCACAGTGTGGATCGAAGATTTTATTCTCCACATCCACATGGCCCGAGGAGATGACCTCCACGCTATCAAATACCTCCCATTAAAGCTCAAAGGACCAGCTCGACACTGGCTAAACAGCCTGCCCGAAAATTCCATCGGTAGCTGGGAGGACTTGGAAGAAGCCTTCCTTGACAACTTCCAAGGTACATATGTCCGGCCACCTGATGCCAATGACTTAAGCCACATAGTTCAACAACCCGGAGAATCAGCCAAAAAATTCTGGACTAGGTTCCTAACCAAAAAGAACCAGATCATTGACTGCCCGGATGCCGAAGCCCTAGCGGCCTTTAAACACAGCATCCGTGACGAATGGCTAGCGCGCCACCTTGGCCAAGAAAAGCCGAAATCCATGGCAGTCCTCACAGCACTCATGACCCGCTTTTGCGTGGGTGAGGACAGCTGGCTGGCTCGTAGCAAAAACACAGCCAGCGAGGCAGACCCCTCCGAGGCCAAGAACAGCACCGGCAAGCTCTGGCAAAATAGGCACAAACGCCGAAACAATGGTGATAACACCGATGACACCACAGTTAACGCCGGATTCAGTGGCTCCAAGTCCGGCCAACGGAAGAAGCCCTACAAAAGGAATAGTGAGGGGCCATCCAGCCTGGAGCGCATACTCGATCGTCCGTGCCAGATACATGGCACCCCAGATAAACAAGCCAATCATACCAACAGAGGTTGTTGGGTTTTTAAACAGGCTGGCAAGTTGAATGCCGAGAACAAAGAAAAGGGATCACAAAGCGAGGACGAGGACGAAGAGCCCCGGCAGCCGAACACTGGGGGGCAGAAGAAATTTTCCCCTCAAGTCAAAACGGTGAACATGATATACGCTACACACATCCCCAAAAGGGAGCGCAAGCGAGCACTCCGGGACGTCTACGCGGTAGAGCCAGTCGCCCCAAAATTCAATCTGTGGTCGTCATTCCCGATCACCTTCGATCGTCGAGATCACCCAACTAGTATCCGCCATGGTGGTTCGGCCGCACTGGTCCTCGACCCAATCATCGACGGATTTCACCTAACACAAGTCCTGATGGACGGTGGAAGCAGCCTCAACCTGCTCTATCAGGATACAGTGTGGAAGATGGGCATTAATCCCTCACGAATCAATACCTTTAAAGGAGTCATACGAGGCGTAGAGGCCCGTTGTACGGGCTCAATCACGCTGGAGGTGGTCTTCGGTTCTCCGGACAACTTCCGAAGCGAAGAGTTAGTCTTCGATATCGTCCCCTTCCCATAGCGGCTACCACGCACTGCTCGGAGGAACCACGTTTGCTAGATTCAACGCAGTGCCACACTATGCTTATCTCAAGCTCAAGATGCCCGGTCCACGCGGCGTCATAATAGTCAATGGCAACACTGAACGCTTCCTCCGAACAGAAGAGCACACAGCCGCCCTTGCAGCAGAGGTATAGAGTGGCCTTCTCAAGCAGAACCGTAATCCGGCTGCCGAGCCCCTGGACATCACCAAGAGGGTCCGGACCACACCACAACAGGACAACACGGCTCGTCAAGAGCTCGATTAGCAACTCGGCCTCCGTCCTAGTCCCGATGAGGTAGTGGCATTCGTACCACGCGTACATAATTACGCACTCAAAATTCCATGGGCATCGACGAAGGCACAAGCTAGCCCGGGATCTACAGTTCGGCTAGACCGATTCCGGACACACATATAACTTTACTATCTCCTTTTCCCTTGTTTCATGTTTCTCTTATGCGGGCCTCCTTCCACGGCCTGATTAATGGTCCTATCAAAGGATCAGCACACCGGATTCACACGGAGCACAGGCGTACATGGGAAGCCCTAGAGGCTAACAGTTTTCGGGACCCACGCGCAGCTCGCCTTCGGTTGTGGCATGTCAAATAGCCAGTTGCGTATTGCATTATTTTGTACCAATGTGCTTGGACGCATTAACCCAACTATAATGGAAACAGTTCATGATCCAAGTTCAAGGGCCCTAGATCCTATCTCTGTTCTCCCTCTGTTTTCCTTTAAATTACTTATTTCCTAGCAACCGTACACTCTGGTACGTTTCATATTTTCCAGGGGCTCCCCATCGCCCCACGATACGGCAACAAAGTCCGAACAATCCTTAAAGATAAGTTCGGCACCCCGAATTTGGCATTATATGCATTGGCTCCGAATCATGTCTTTGGTCAATAGTTGGGTTGCCCGGCTCCTGTGCTTGCTACCCTACGTTCCGCTAAATCGGCTAGGGTAGTAAAGGGAGAACTACTGCGATTGTGCCCTGGCCTTGACCGGATGAGCACCTCAGTAGAGAAAGTCAAAAACTGACTTCATGATACGGCGAGAGCCGGTCAGCTGTTCGAGGGTTACAAATCGTTGGAGATTTTTTCCGCATTATGCGAAAGATCGGCACTTCTCGATCAGATGCTGACAGCACTCTGGCTTGAACCAGGAGCTGCGCCCATGCTTTATTATAAAACTCCTATGGCTAAGTGAGGGCGTTTAAGCCGTATAGTCTGATTGCCTTGTTCGTTGCGCTAAACAACTCCTTCAAGGACCATATAATTGGATCAAGATTGTTTAGATTCCATCCCGAACACCTCCGTACTACCTACGTGAGGGCAGAAGCCGACGACTGGCCAACCCTCAGATTACATACAACACGGCCGCACAGGAGGAAAAAATTAAAGCATAACAAAATTATATTACAAACAGGCTTTGTTTTCATAATACAAGGCAAAGGCAACACGAATACATTTATTCAAATACAATGTCCTGCGAACATTGTGCTGCCACATGGCGAGACCCCTCCAGGACATCCGCAAAATACCTTTCGGGTGTGCGGTACTCCTTGCCCTCCGGTGGCCCTCTGGTCACCTCGACGGTGTCCATCTTCGCCCACCACATCTTGCAACGGGCGAAGGCCATGCGCGCGCCTTCAATGCAGGTCGAGCGCTTGACGACGTCCAGCCGAGGACAGGCGTTCACCATCCGCCTCATGAGTCCGAAGTAGCTGCCTGGCATAGCTTCGGCTGGCCATAGCCGGATTATCAAATCCTTAATGGCTAGTTCGGCCACCCTATGCAGCTCCACCAGCTGTTTCAGCTGATCGGTGAAGGACACGGGATGCTCTGGTGCCGCATACTGCGACCAGAATAGCTTCTCCGTAGAACCCCCTCCTTCGGCTCGATAGAACTCCACGCCGTCTGATACACTGCGTTCTAAATCCGCAAAAGCACCTGGGGAACTCCGAACCCGGGTTAGTAAAAGGTATTGCTTCTCCGCATACTTGCTTTGCATCTTAAATGCCTTACCCGCCATGATCTTCTTGGCCTCCTGAATCTCCTGGAGGGCGGCCTGGGCCTCATTCCGTGCAGTCTCCGCGCTCTGACGAGCCTTGGCAAGTTCGGTCCCTTGAACCGGCGCAACATGTTCCAAGGCCTCGCATTTTTTCACCGCATCCTGAAGCTCCTGCTGGACTTCTTTGACCCGGGCCTTGAGCTTCTTACGGGCGGCTTGCTGCTGGACAGCCTTCTCCCCGGCCTCGTCCATGGCCTTCCTCAGGGCCTCGACCTCGGTCGCGGCTCCTGCACATGTTACGACGCTGCAATCAATATACAGCGCCTACTCTTTCCGAACACAAAGCAAGTCATTACTCACCTTGCTTCTCTCGGAGCCGAACCCTAACCTCGCCGAGCTTGTTCTCGGTCCACTCCAGCCTCTACCTCAGTTCAGAGACTTTGGCAGCATGCGAGGTTGCGGCCAACAGCGACGCCTGCTTATCCATACATATTACGTTAGTCTCCTATAACAAAATTGATCCTCTGTCAGGTTCTTCTTGCCGAACATCGGACAGTGTCTCAGGGGCTACTGTCTACATGGGGTTTTTCTCTTTCTTACCTCGAAACCTGTCAACAGGTTGCTGCAGGCTTCATTCAGTCCACTCTTGGCGGACTGAACCTTCTCGATCACCGCACCCATAAGGACACGGTGCTCGTCCACGATGGAGGCGCCTCGTAGCACCTCCATCCGGTTATCCGGCGCCCCTGGATGGACAGGGGCCACCGGTGGAAGCGGCACACCCCCCTCCTTCAAAGGGGGCTGCTCGCCCGACTCCGGAGCCATATGGGTCTCCAGAATCGTATTCGGCTGAGGGCCGAACTGGATGCGGCCCTCTTCGCCAGTCTCCGTGTGGATCAGCTCCCCCATGTGTCCGGCAGTGGAGGTCTCGCCTTGTGGCGCCTCCCGGACAGCATCCTGGGCTCCTCCCCGGTTCGGAGCGGTCCTCCAGGACAACACTTTGGTGTCGTCCCTGGCCCCGGGGGAATAAGCAGGCGGTGGTGACATGCTCGCCATCTCCGACGGAGCCAACGAACCTCCAGATGAGGATCGCTGGATAAGGTCGCGGGCCGGACTGCAATAATACAATTAACTATGTCAAGATGGTGAAGAGAAAGTGCCAGATGTGCGCATGAGCGAGCCATGTCGCTTACGATGCGGCCTGGGGCTTAGTGCGGGGGCGTCGTTCCGGACTGCTGTCAACGTCCCACGCAGTGTTGACCGCTGGGACGCCCTTCCCCTTCTTGGGCGTTTCCGCCTCCAGATGCGCCGAAGCTGCCCTCTTCTTCTTCCTCTCCTCAGGGGGAGGGTTGTTCTCCTCCTCCTCCTCTTCCTCGTCATTGTCCTCAGGGACGGAGGAATGAGCTTCGTCGTCTTCGGACGTCACGTCTGAAGTGCCCTTGCGACGGGGGCCACTCTTGGCCCCCTTGGCTTTCTTCTTGGCCTTCTTCTCCGGCGCCTTATATGGCGCCGGCACCAGCATCTTCGCTAGATGCAGGATGACCGGTTCTTCAGGCAATGGAGTCGGACACTGAATCCGCTTCGCCCTCTCCATCCAGTCCTGAAAAAGCAATGATAAACTCAGACATCATCTCCGAAACAATTAACTTGGGGATACGTTAGAGATAACATACCTCGCTGGTGGGGTGTTTACAATCGTGACCACGGTCTGAATCCGTGGCCGGTGGCTTCTCATTGCCCTTAAAAAGCAACTTCCAGGCATCTTCATGGGTGGTTTCGAAGAGCCTCACCAGGGTTTGATGTTTCTTCGGATTAAAATCCCACAGAGGGCGACTTCTGCGCTGGCAGGGGAGAATTCGGTGAACCAGCATCACCTGGATTACATCGACGAGCTTGACATCCTTGGCTATCATGCTCTGGACGCGCGTCTACAACGCTATCAACTCATCGGGCGAGCACCAGTCCGGGCTCTTCTTGACCCAGGAGGTGAGTCGGATGGGAGCACCGGAGCGGAATTCGGCAGCCGCGCCCCAGGTGATGCCACGGGGTTCTGTGATGTAGAACCATTGCCTCTGTCACTCCTTTACTATCTCCACAAAAGTGCCTTTCGCCCAGGAGACGTTGGGTAGCTTGCTCACCATGGCTCCTTCGCACTCCGCATGCTGGCCATCCACCACCTTCGGCTTCACGTTGAAGACTTTGAGCCATAGCCCGAAGCCAGGTTCAGGGGCTACTGAGGGAGTCCTGGACTAAGGGGTCCTCGGGCGTCCGGCCTGTTATCCATGGGCCGGACTGATGGGCTGTGAAGACATGAAGGCCGAAGACTGTACCTGTGTCCGGATTGGACTCTACTTGGCGTGGAAGGCAATCTTGGCAACCGAGTATGAAGATTCCTTCTTATGTAACCGACTCTATGTAACCCTAGATTCCCCCGGTGTCTATATAAACCGGAGGGGTTAGTCCGGAAAGGACACATATATATTCATTACCATAGTCATACAGGCTAGGCTTTTAGGGTTTAGCCATTACGATCTCATGGTAGATCAACTCTTGTAATACTCATATTCATCAAGATCAATCAAGCAGGAAGTAGGGTATTACCTCCATAGAGAGGGCCCGAACCTGGGTAAAACATCGTGTCCCCTGTCTCCTGTTACCATCGATCCTAGACGCACAGTTCGGGACCCCCTACCCGAGATCCACCGATTTTGACACCGACAGTTCCCGGTTACGGTGGGTGGTCGGGGCCAAGCGATGCGCGTTTCTCTCGTACACGCACGCGCGTGGGTGCGAGGCATTGGGCTCTAACTGAACCCGAGCAAGGCGTTGGGCTCTAACTGAACCCGAGCGATTGCACTGCAGGCTATGCGTTACTGAACCCGAGCGATCGATCGATGGCTGTTAACTGAACCCGATCGAGCGATTCCTACGCTACTGCTGCTAACTGAAGCCGGTCGATGCTGCCTCTGGATGAACAGTGAGCGTTGCTGGGGGGTTTGGATGAACAGTTCCCGGTGGGGGTGGACGAACAGGACCCCGTGGTGTTGCCTCTGGATGAACAGGACCCCGATCGATCGAGCCGGTTGGGGTTGGATGAACAGGACCCCGTGGAGGGCAGGATGAACAGGACCACCCCGTGGAGGGCTGGATGAATAGTAGACGGTGGAGGGCTGGATGAACAGTAGCCCGTGGAGGGGTGGTTGAACAGGAGCCCGTGGAGAGGGCTGGTTGAACAGTAGTCGGTGGAGTAGCGCGCGATGGAGGCTGGATGAACAGGAGCCCGTGGATGAACAGTCACAGGTGGAGACTGGAGGAGGTCGATGGTGGATGAATTGTAGCCCGTGGAGGCTGGAGGGGGTCGACGGTGGAGATGAACAGTATCCCGTGGGGTCCCGTTTTGCGGTACGCCACACCCCTCCCGATGAACAGGACCCCCGTTTCGATCGTAGTGCTCCAACACAAGTCCGTTTCCTCCGTTTTGCGATACGCCACACCCCTCCCGATCAATAGGACCCCCGTTTCGACTGTAGGAGGTCCGTTTCCTCCGTTTTGCGGTACGCCAGACCCCTCCTGATGAACAGGATCCTGTTTCAAACGTGGCCGGTCGAACACAAGGCCGTTTCCTCCGTTCTGCGGCACGCCAGGCCTCGTTTCCATCGGCTGTTCCGTCCAAGCCGGTTGGCTCCCACGCGTTCCGTTGCCTCCCGATGAACACGACGCATTTTGTTGCCTCCCCATGAACACGACGACGATGCAGTTTCTCCGTTCTGACCCAGCCATGTACACGAGCCCTGGCCGTACGTATGCGCGAGTAGGCGTTCGAGACCCTGCCCATATGTACGTACGTGGCCGTATTTTCTTTCTTGCACACTGGTCGCTGTACGTACGTGTACATGCTATGTGCGCGCCTCTACTACGACACGTGCGCGCCTACATCGACCAGTATGTATGTACACGTTCGCGACCAGAATGACAACGCTACATACACTTCGACCAGGTGGGTCCCGACTATCAGGCACTTCCTTGCCTGCGAAGATGTAGCGGGTGGGTCCTAGCAGTCAGGGGGGCAAAGTTTTTTTTTTGCCCGGACGCACTTCCTTGCGTGCGAAGATGTAGCTGGTGTGTCCCAGCAGTCAGGGGGGAATGTTTTTTTCGCAAAATACGGTGGCCCGTCCGGTGGGTCCCTGCTGTCAGGTGGAGGAATAATTATTTTGCGCGTAATAAGGAGGCACTTTCTTGCGGCCGCCGTGCACCCAGCTGTCAGCCTCTCCACGTACAGTACTCTTCCGATGGAAGTCGTTACTTGACCACGTTGACCACGCCGCGCCGAGAGCACCGGGGCGGTGGACGACGGTGAGGCCTAGGAAGGGGACGACACGGAGCCGAGGAAGATGCGGCAGTGCAAGCCCGAAGAGGAGTATGAGGGTTCACTGGTTTGGCTGCGGTGTGAGGCTACCGTCGCTGCAGGGCCTGGCCAGCGGTGGGAATAGTAGGGGCGGTGAGGCCTCCGTGGCAACACAGCCGGCCATGGGAGGCAGGAGCATGCGGCACGACTGGCACTGCTTTGGGCGGCTCGAGCAAGAAGACCAGCGGTTGAAGAAGCACTACGGCCGTTGGATGGACATCTTACCGTCACTGGAGCTAGAATCATTCATATTGACTAAGTTGACAAAGCACTCCGTCCCCGTCAACTTAGTAGGCCCACAAGTCAGCCTCCCACCAAGGTGGGTCCCAACTAGCAGGGGGGTATTCATTTTTTTGTGCGTAATAAGGAGGCACTTCCGGTGGGTCCGAGCTGACAGCGGGGGGAACGTTTTTTTTGCGAAATACGGTGGCCCGTCCGGTGGGTCCCAGCAGTCAGGGGCGAAACATTTTTTTCGCCAAATACGGTGGCCCGTCCGGTGGGTCCCTGCTGTCAAGTGGAGGAATAATTATTTTCTGCATAATAAAGAGGCACTTCCTTGCGGCTGCCGTGGACTCAGCTCTCAGCCTCTCCACGTGCAGTACTCTTCCGATGGAAGTCGTTCCTTGAGCACGTTGACCACGCCGTGCCGAGAGCACCAGGGCGGTGGACGACGGCGAGCGGCGAGGCCTAGGAAGGGGACGACGCGGAGCCAGGGAAGATGCGGCAGTGGAAGCCCGCACGGAGAGGAGTACGAGGGTTCACTGGTTCGGCTGCGGTGTGAGGCTGCCGTCGTCGCAGAATAACAGGGGGTGTGGGTGAGTGGAGGGATGGCCTGGCCAGCGGTGGGAGTAGTAGGGGGCGGTGAGGCCTCCACGGCAGCACAGCCGGCCATGAGAGGCAGGAGCAGGCGGCACGACCGGCGCTGCTTTGGGCGGCTGGAGCAAGAAGACCAGAGGTTGAAGAAGCACTACGGCCGTTGGATGGACATCGTACGGTCACTGTAGCTAGAATCGTTCATATTGACTAAGTTGACAAAGCCCTTGGTACGCGTCAACTTAGTAGGCCCACAGGTCAGCTTCCGAAATGGTGCGCCCCAAATGTCAGGGGGAGGAATCATCTTTTGGGCGGGTGAAGCTAGAATATCCGAGATTGAAGAAGAAGCACGGCATCCGTTGGATGGACATCCAACAGCCACTGCTGCTAGAACCGCGTGTTGACTATAATAAGTTGACAAAGCCTTGCATACACGTCAACTTCTTTTTTTAGGGGACGCGTCAACTTAGTAGGCCCACAAGTGTGTGGCAGAGAACTTATAGCCCATTTGCGATTTGTAAGAATGTACAGCCCATTTTTGAATTCTAATGGAATTTACTACATCCCATTTACAGTTTGTTAAAAGTACAGCCCATTTTCTAGCTAGGACAACGATTAATAATTTCAACCAACCGTTCAAGACAGAATTCAATAAAATTTCCCACATTTTGATGGGATCCGAAATATTTTTATCCCGAAATTTCTAGTCAGATTAAATATAAAATTGTATTGCGTAAAAATCTAACGAAACATTGCGCGCGCAACAATTAAAAATTAAGATTTTCAAAATCCATAAATAATATTTTATAAACTAATTTCGTGCTTGATGCATTTTTTTATAGTTACTGCCCAGTTTTTATAATTACATCCCATTTATTATTTTTAAAGCCCATTTTCCTGTTAAGCCTAATGAATCCCTCCTAGAAAAGATTTGCAGCCCAGCGGGGCAGAGAATAACAAGTTGACCTTGCGGTATTCCTCAAAAAAACGTATAGCTGGGCTAGCCATTTTCATCTTGAAAAAAATTAATATCTGGGCTGGATATCTGTCCTGGGCTAGACGGGCCATAGCCCGCCCAGTTAATACCCTGCTCTCCTCTGAACAACAACGAAAACATCGCCAAGAAAAACTCTGCAGTGCTCACGCCTCAAAAACACAAATACTCTTCGAGCTGCTTGGTCCCAGCTGTCGGCCGCACATTGTGCAATTCTCTCGTTTATATTGACTACATAGGTTGACCATGGTGTGGGACTGTGATGTCAGGAAACCAAGAGGAAGCAAAAAAAATAGTTGTACATAATAAGGAGGCACTTGCGTACGTACGGCTATGGCCCTAGTGGGTCCCTACTGTCAACCAGTCAAAATAAAGTCATCTCCTGAATCCCCATGTTCATTGACCATGTTAACAATGCTCGGCGCCACGGCGAGCGCAACAACTCGAAGGACGACGGACAGGGCCTCACGGGCCCTACGGATGGTCTGATACAGCGCCCGCTGCTCATTCAGGAAGCCAGGATCATCGGACACCTATGAGCACCTTCGTGAGACTGAGACGGCATGAAACAGTAAGGCTGCGCTTGGGAGCTCTGGTTTATTTCACACCTGTATTAAGATACAAGTGTAATTTACTCGTCATCGAAAACAACGCATAAAATACAGGCGTAATGAAACCGAGGGCCCGAGGTCTGTAAGTAAAACCGGCGGGTTACGCGTGTAATTTGAGAGACCGGTGTATATTTTACTAGTCAAAATCGACCAACCAAGCGCTTCGCCCGAGACCATCTGCTTTTATTTACAAGCGTCAGTTTTACAAGCGGTTTTGGTTGGAAAACGACGATCCAATCACGGCCTAAGATGATGAGTTGGTCGGAAGATCATATGGTTTCACGTCTAACCTACCCGACTTGTCGTATAGGCTATGAATGAAACATAAGACGATGAACTTCTTAAGCACGGAAACAACAGAAGAGGATGATCTTCCTAACAAGCAAATCACTGGCATTAGATTGACATGCAAAACAATACGAAGCATTATTCTCATGAGGCACGGTGAACAGCTCGTGATGCCGCATGCCACAACATTCCAAGCTCAACTTTGCAATCAAACACAAGGCCTGGCATTACATAGACAATATTCAGAACAAACTCTTAAAATATCGTACATAAGTCAACATTCATGTGACTATGCATCTCAGCAGAGTAAATATTTACTTTTGAACTGAAGACAGGAATAGGAAAAAATGATCGACGTTGCTCACAGCAAAGGGCGTCCCACTCAAAAATATCAAATGCATGTCTTCTGGCTAACATCAATGAGCAAAAATTGACAAGGTTTTCCAATTCCAATATATTAAACTAATGTCAACTTTGACAAGCTTTTCCCATTCAAAATATGTAATGCATATGATTGTGGAACGGGCAGGGTTTGTCATCAGTTTGTCATCTGATAGTCCGGTGGCTCAAGGTGAAGATGAATGATTAGAGAACCATTCGATGTATTGTGCATGATGAAGTATTATTATGGAGGACACGAACCATCTGAACATTTTGTGCAGTTCCACTAAAATCAAGCTGAGCATCCCTGTGGATTTCGTATTTATATGCTGCTAGAAAACAAAGACACATCAGCACACACATGAATATTGGCCCCAGTGTCAACCCACCAATCGGTGGACTAACAAACTGAAAGTACGGTAAAGAGATTACCATGCCCAGATGCCCCATCATTGTTGCTTAGAGTGACATTGACAGACTTGGAGTCCTGTCCTGGCTTCTTGGTACTTGTTTGGGCACTTGTTTGCCCAGTGTTCCTCCGAACCACAAGTAAAGCAGCCATCTCTCTTTTTGTCTTTCTTCTTCCCTTCTTAATGGCCGACACTGGCAGCACCATTCAAACATATAGTCTGGTGGCTCAAGGTGATGACGAATGATTAGAGAACCATTCGATGTATTGTGCATGATGAAGTATTATGGAGGAAACAAACCATCTGGACATTTTGTGCAGTTCCACTAAAATCAAGCTGAGCATCCCTGTGGATATCGTATTTATATGCTGCAAGAAAACAAAGACACAGCAGCACACACATGAATATTGGCCCCAGTGTCAACCCACCAATCGGTGGACTAACAAACTGAAAGTACGGTAAACAGATTACCATACCCAGATGCCCCATCATTGTTGCTTAGAATGACATTGACAGATTTGGAGTCCTGTCCTGGCTTCCTGTACTTGTTTGGGCACTTTTTGCCCTGTGCACTCCACGTGTTGTAGAGTTTCCTATGCTCTCTGCAGAGTAGTCATGTCACCAGCGTCTACTAATACACTTTAAAGCTTCTCGATCATTCCTTGTGTAATGTAGCGCAAACAGTGACTGCTTCTTTCTGCAAAGTGGTAAGACCAACTGGACCCACTAATGCAGCAGTTTGCCTTAGACACATTGGCTCCTTTTGTGCAGTTTAACTAAAATCAAAGTTGGAATAAAACCGAGCTTTAATTTTGATATCCCTGTAAGCAACAAAAGGTATAAGGGAAACAATTACTGAGAAATAACGGTTGATGACTTGTACTCCCAGAAGAAAAACATCTACTGATCTACCTTATCTTAATGGGAAACAAAGCAGGAGAGTAGCAGTTCTCAATCAGTGTGATTCATTCATATTAACTGAGACATTATCTTAACAATGTCTTGTTTCAACATGTATAAAGAATGACAAAGCAAAAAAGTATCATTCCTAAAACAATGCGACTGATTCATTTTAATAGAGACATTATCTTAACAATACCTTGGTTAAACATGTAGAAAGAACTACAAAGCAGGATAGTACCATTTGTAAACCACTGTAACTGATATATAATAACAGAGACATTATCTAAACAATACATTTCTTAAACATGTACTCCGGTCGATCCCTAACAGAAATGGTACTCCCGCCGATCCCTAACAAGTGTTGTAGTTTTGAACTAAGAGTAGTTAATTCTGAGGAAAGTCGGTACTGACCTTTCAAGACCAAGATTTGAAATAACTCGTGAGGAAGACCTCAGAGAGATCTCAACACATATATGGAAATCCAGTCTCATTTTGTGCAGTTCCACCAAAATTAAGCGAAGCAAAATGTCGCAATAGCAACAAGTTGAATAGATATCCCTGTTTTAACAGAGGCAAAAAAGGAATCAATTACTGGCCAATAAAGGAGGATGAAACATGCGGCCACAAAAATGGTAATCTCGCCAATCCCTAACAAGTGTTGCAGTTTTGAAATAAGATTCAGTAGTTAATTATGAGAGTGGCATTGCTTAATTTTACCAGCGCCATTAGATTAACAAAAAGCATAAACAGTTCCACGGGAGAGTGGGCGCAACAACAACATGTGCTTCCATCTACTTATAAAGAGGGTTATGCAGAGTATGTTGTAACAAATCAACAAGCATAATGTCTGGGTTGGTCCCATTTTTGTTCACTACTTAATGGGAAAAGACAGCAATACAATAGCTTCAATTCAACATTTATTTAAAACAGTACCAATGCAAGTAGCACAGCATCTCAAAACACACTGCATGATCATGTGGATGAAGGCAAGTACCAACCTGTCATGACGCACACAAGATCACGTACGAATCTGCCAACACGAATAGGAAATCCAATCTCGTTTTGTGCAGTTACTCTGAAATCAAGTAAAGTCGCCGGTGTGACATTTAAGTTTGCTATAGCAACAAGTTGAATAGATATCCCTGATTTAACAGAGGCAAAAAAGGAAACAATTACTGCCAATAAAGGAGGATGAAACATGCGGCCACAAAAAGCTGCATCTACCTTATCTTGATGGAAAACAAAGTATAGGACAGTAGCATTTCTAAAACGGTTGCATTGATTCATATTAACAGAGAAATTCTCTTAAAATAGTTCAGTAGTTAATTCTGAGAGTGTCATTGCTTAAAATACAATAGCTTCAATTCAACATTTATTTAAAACAGTACCAATACAAGTAGCACAACATCTCAAAACACACTGCACGATCATGTGGATGGGACATGGGACATGCCAGCACCATGTGCGTCCACACGTATAAATGGGTGATGCAGAGTATGTAGCCATGCAGCATATCTGCGTTGGTCCCATATTTGTTCTCTTTGAAACTTTTTCCGATGTGAGGGCAGCAAATCTAGTCCTGCACAAACTACTCGACCCCCCAGCTTCTTTCCCTTTTCAACAAAGAGTTTGGTTCCTTACAGATGTGTGTACTGGGTTACCCCCTTTTTCCCTTTTCGACCAACAAAGCGGTTGGATAGCTAGTCTATACTACTTTCCCTCCCTCCTTTCCTCATTGAACCACGTCCTAGATTCATGCTCCACCCCACCGCACCCGTCTTTCCTCTTTGAACCAAGACCTAGATTCGACTACAGAATCGAAAAAGATCAGCATGCAGCTAGACCAATGATGATTTCAAATAAACTTATACCTTAGGGTCGTCAGGATGTGGCAAGGCGTGCGGCGGGAGGTCGGATCTGCCCACACTACGTACGGCAGCGAGGAAGAAGGGGTCGGTGGCCCTCCCACACAGGCGCTGGGTGAAAGAGAAAAGCGCAGCCGGAAGTGGATTGCCTCCCTCACCGAAGGCGATAGAGTGAACGCTGCACCTCCTCCCCTTCCTGGCGCGACAGGATTCGGATGCCTCCTTCGCCAGCTGTGAGGGGGGTGAGAGAGACAGAGGCCACAACGCAGTCTTGTTTAGATCTGGTGAAGAGGGTGAGAGACAGTGAATATAGCAAACCCTAGCAAAGGAACATTGAGCCTCCAGCGTGTATATATATATGTAGTGCGGCGAGAGTGTGGAGAGTGCAAACCCTAGCGAACAAGCGCTGAGGCTCCAGCTTATATATATACTGTAGTACGGACTGAGCTCCGGTGCCTTAACTGCACCTGCTTTTGGCTGTATGACAGGTGGGCCAACCACATTTTGGGCCCACCTGTCATAAACCCAAAGGCAGGTGCACTAAAGTCAATGAAGCTGCGTCCATATAGTACTCGTGTATACGACTAATATATAGTGGAGTGGTTTTCTTATTCTCTCCATAACAATCGTTTTAAATTGTGTAAGTACGAAACGAAACTCTTTATTTAACGTACCAGTGAAGAAAACTACTACTCCCTCTGTTCCTAAATATTTGTCCTTCTAGAGATTTCAACAAATGACTACATACGGAGCAAAATGAGTGAATCTACACTGTAAAAAATGTCTATGTACATCCGTATGTGGTAGTCCATTGCAAACCACTTGCAAGACAAATATTTAGGAACGTAGGGAGTACTTCCGATGAACTAACGATCCACGCGTCCTGGTCGCACTTCCTGTCCTTCACGTGCGGTACACTACCATCCCTTAAGTGAACAACCACACATGCGCCAAATTATCGGAAACGTGTGAGAGTGTGTACAAATAAAGAATTTTAATTTCAATTATCGGAAAGGTTTGAGAGTATGTACAGTTTGCCCTCTCTAATAATTATGGTTTGTTTTGTTCGGCCTAAACTTGGTCAAACTTTACAAAGTTTGACTTCAGTCAAATCTAATATGCAGAGTAAATAAAAATGGAGGGCTACTACGTCCATCCGGGTTTTTAGTCCACACCATTTTTTTAATCAAAGTTAATAGCTGGACAAATAAAATTACAGGGGAGCTGGAGACAAAGTTGTGAGAAGGCTTAGAAATCAATACAAAACTTATGCTCTTAGTACCAACATCGATCCTTCTTCGAGGAAACATTTGGTTCATAGCCAATTGTGTGATAAAATTGCACCAATGTGAAAGACGATTGCGTCTCCAACGCAACCAAGGTGAACTGGCGAAGGATATCATCTTTGTGGGTAACAAGCAAAGAGCACTGATGGAAGACAACTTGTTTTTCATTGAAAATCGATCAGCTTCACCAGCCGACGCAACCATGAGCATCGATAGGTCATCGTGGTGATGCATCATCCATTTGGCATCAAGTTTGGGTGAGGCACCTATGAAGTTCGACAAATCCTCACTGTGGTCTGTTTCTTCTCAGTAGTCAAGCTCGAGGAAGGAAGAACCACGTGGCAGAGGACAGTGAGGCGGAGCAACAATGGCCATCCAATTTTGTGCAGTTCCACTAAAATTGAGGAAGACATGTCCGGGTATGGAGATACGCATCGTTGTTTCCAAAAATATAAAAAAAGGGATATACTGTTGTTACTTTGTTTTAAAAGATTAACAACGACATCTCAATTGTCAATAAGAATTATGAAAAGTACACCAACAAACAGAAGCATCATGACTATCTTGATGGGAACTAAACCAGGATACCCGAGAAAAAAAGCATTTCTTCATTTAACCAGTGATAGTATTAGATTAGCAGCAGCAATAGGAGCATATGGACAATGACCGCACAACCACCATGTACTTTTTGTCGAAACAACATATATACTTCCACCGAGGCATAAATCAGGACAACTTTTCGAGTGGCATTTCCTCTATAATAGTAGGTGATGTTGGACCAGCCGATGAACCCTAGCTACTATACATGGGGAGCTGGGGAGTAGTCGCATAGAAGAAAACCCGCATGCAGCGACCTGGGGAGCTGGACCAGTACAAGAAGTTATACCTCAGGTGGGCGAGATGTCGCTTAGGCGGGCGGGCGGGATCTGCCCACACGACGGCAGCGAACAAGGGCGTGGAGAACCGTCATCCGCGCCAGCGCCGGCTCCGAGAGGATGGTGCGCATCGGCTTCCTCCATCGCCGATGGCGACAACGTCAACGCTGCACCTCCTCACCTCCCGCAGCGGACGGGATTCAGCCGGATCTGTGACCACCGGTGAGGAGAGAGATAGTGTGGACACTGTGATCTTGTTTTGATATGGAGAGGGTGAGAGAGCGAGACGCGAGAAACTCTATCAAACAAGAGGCTATAATGGAGTAAAACAATCTCTCCATAGCAGTGGTTTTAAATAGAATACGCGTGTTCCCAGAAAAAAGAAACGAAAACTGGCGGACAATTTTTTAACGTACCAAGAAAGAAAACTCGATCAAAAACACGCCCCCGCTTCCAGGTCGCGAGAGTCGTCGCGCACACACACATAGACATAGACATGCATATCCGTGTTTACGTAAAATTCCATTTCCATCTCCATCTCCAATCATATTTGTCCAACTGGCACATTATTTATGTTGTTAATTATATACGCGGTAATATTAACGTACAGCATCTCTTGTTTGCGGGCGTCCAGACCGCTGCCACGGCCGCTCCTGACCAACCCGAACCCTCTTCATCACCCGCGCGTGCTTCCCGCCCAAAACGGTCAGTGCCGCATTCATGCCCGGCCAGAGCGGACGCGGCCTCTCACTGGTGCCGGCATTGAAGCGGCGCGCCGGCCGAGAGAGCGTCGCCCGCGCCGCTTCCTGGTGCACGTGACTGTTCCGCGTTCAAAGGTCGCAATAGCCGGCCACAACATGCATGTAAAAAGTTCTTGGGAGTCCGTGCTACAGCTAGCTGTCCTCCCCCAACTCGTCAATCTCTTCCAGTAGTACTAGTACTCCATGGCGCGATCCATCGACAAGCAGGCGGGAAAGTTATCGTATACTCGGTTTGCGGTGAGTGGCATGCCGAGCGACCGTGTGGGGTCGAGCCGTGGAGGAGGGTGAGACACGAACGCGACAGACGTGATTTAAACATTGGTTTTGCTCGATGGCGCGATCCAACGGAACGAAACGTTGGTTTCTCTCCATTTCCATTTTTTCTCCAGAACAACGGAAACTTTCCACTCTATTTTCATTCCTACTCCAAGGTTGCCCCGTTACAACATTCCATCAACTACAAAGGAAAACTAACACGCATGCTGATGCATCTCAATGATTCACAGATCATAGCCAATATTTACTTCACAACTAAAGACAAAAGTTGTGAGAGCGTGTACGAAAGAAAAACTACTGATGGGGTCACTACGACTTAATCCCTAAACCCTAAACAGGATTTAATTTCCTGGCCAGGTAGAACCTGTCAAAGGAAAGACGGCTGGCACCCTCGGATCATACGATGCTTTTGTGCAGTTCCACTAAAATCGAGCTGAGCATCCCTGATGGCAAAGATATTGAAGAAGTGTGATTAGAATAATAGTACTGGCACTAGTTCATGAGACATAAACTCATCACAAGTAGAAGCCGGTAGAAGTAGAGAAAGATCGACATGGAGATGGAGCTACGTGGGGAGCTGCAGCAGTGGAGCAAGCCGGCTCCAAAAGGAAGATGGACTACCTGGGACGTCGGGCTGTAGCTAGAAGGGCGGTTGGGACGCGGCATCGGCTCATACCGCGGTGACCCCCGATTGGGACGCACCGACTGTGGATTTTCTCCCTCGCTGATGTCGACCGCGTCTACGCAGAACATTGTTCCCTTCCCCCAGCTACGGGATCATGCCGAATATGTGACTAGTGGTGTGGCCACCGTCGTTCTATGCTTGTGAAGAGAGCAACCCAAGCAAGCAGGCTTGTAGCTTAGGCTCCTGCTAGTGTATATATATAGTGGTTTTCTTTTTCTCTTCATATCAACCATTTTATATTGCGTACGTGTCATTGAAGAGTGAAATGATGGTTGCTTCTTCCGACTAACTTACTGTGTGATTTGACTGCTCCTTTAGTGGCCCCTACACGTACTCCCCCTACGTGTATGCAACAGTCACATGTACACATGGATGCAAAAACGCGCGCGATGCCCTAATGCATGCATGTCCGAGCACACGACGGAACACACATGGTCACGCTCAAGTGCTCAACCTACACGTGCATGCACACACATACTTAGCCAGGGTGAGCTAGTGACCGTATAAACACCAGAAAATGTATATATTGAGCGCAATGAGCGTATTATGAAGTCCAATGACCGTATTTTTACAAATATACAGTGACAGACAGTGTATTTATCTCGTTTGAAATTAAGCCATATTAACCGGAGAGGAGGCAGTATGGACTAGCATTACTTTGCTGTGTCCCGTCAACTTGCCGAACAAGGAGAAGCTTGCACGACGGGAGAAGCTTGCGCGCGGTGGCTCGCAGGACAAGGAGAAACTTTTGACTAATGCAAGCTGTCCTTCGCTCAGGCGGTGGACGTGCAACAGTTATTTCGGTGTCAGATTGCCAGAAGCATACACTATACTAGTAGTACTATTATTGTTGCACTTCCCGAAGAGGCGAACAGCCAAGCGCAAAGTTTACTAGTACTAGTACTACTACTATAGTCTATAGAGGTATGTACTAGTACTATACTAGTACTAGGAACCAGATGGAGGAGCATCTGCACTCTTATTATATTTTTAAAATGTGATAAAGCAATCTTCAACACATTTGGTTCTCTTCGAGGGTTCTCGCATGTGATAATGGAAGTTGATTGCATGGAACACTCGCCACAATTCTGGCTCATATCCTGTTACAAATAGGAGCGCTCGGTAATATTTCCTCTTTTTTTGTTATTCAGCCTGTAAACAAGGTCAGCAAACCTTGCGGCGCATCTTTGTGAGAACCGTGCTTGCTGCACTTTGAATGTGGCCGAGAGCTGGCTTGATGAAACACCTCGCTTCCTACTTCTTTTTTTGCGGGGTACCTCGCTTCCTAGTGACCAGTGTCTTGGCTGATCGTCCTAAGAATGCTTATATATGAATAAAGCTCTCTCATTTACCCGCAAAAAAGATTAAGCCATATTAACTGGAAAGGAGGGAGTATGGACTAGCACTACTTGTTGGTGTGTCCCGTCAACTCACAGAACGAGGAGAAGCTTGCAGGACAAGGTGAAGCTCGCTTACGCCTTTTGACGAATGCAACGTACCCTCGCCCAGGCGGTGGACATGCATCAGTTCATTCGGTGTTAGATTGCCAGAGGCATACACTGTAGTACCGAACATGCGGAGTACCATCATTGTTCGACTTCACGAAGAGGCGAAGAGCCAGGCGCAAGGTTTAGTAGTACGAGTAGTACTACTACTAGAACCGCATGGTGGAGCCTCTGTACTCTTATTTTTTTAATCTCTGATAAAGTACACATTTGTTCCGGAGAAGGGCAGAAAACGGCAGCCCAACATGTAATGATGATATCAATCAACCATGCTCGAATATGTCTTGGCCTCCGTGCGAGCCTGTCTGTGTGTTCTCGCTCCTCGTCTCTCTCAAGGAACGGCGGGTTGGCCATTTTGCCGTCAATTGAGATCGATTTGCTCACACTCCGGTCCCACATGTCAGTGATATGCCAAGAGGAGGTGCGTTGACCGACTGGCCATACGCGTACTTGGTTTTGCACCTTCATACTACTCCTCCCTCCGTCACAGTTTACAGGGCGTGCTTCATTATGATGCATTTCTCTCAATGCATTTCCACCACCAGAGAGACTTTACACGCGTTTGGTTTAATGCTCAATTAATTAGGGCGTGGTAACCGCAATTTTCTCTCGATGTAGTACTACGGAGTGGAGTAAGTGCATGCATGTGTGTACCCGGGGTGGAAGCACTGCATGCATGTGTGTACGCATTATTTCCTCTAGTAATAGACGTCGTGCTATAACTACCAATGCTATTTTTCAGGCCGATCGCTAGTCGCCTTCGTCCCAGAGATTTTCTCTTTTCTGAAGTGCGCTCTATAAACAGTGACAGATGGAGTAGTATGAGCGGATTCAAAGAAGAGCGTATTGATGGTTGCTTCTTCCGAGCAACTTACAGTGGGAAAGGTGGGGCTTATGATTTGACTGCTCATTACTCACTATTAATGCGGCGCAACGACAGGTCGTGGTTTCCCATGCGGCTGTGCGCTACCCCCTCGGTTCTTAAATATACTTCGGAGTATTTGTCTTTCTAGAGATTTCAACGAGTGAATACTCAAATATTTGTCTTTTTAGAGATTCAAATGGACTACTACATACGGATGTATATAGACATATTTTAGAGTGTAGATTCACTCATTTTGCTCCGTATGTAGTCACTTGTTGAAATCTCTAGAAAGACAAATATTTAGGAACGGAGGGAGTACACATACGAAGCAAAATGAGTGAATCTACACTCTAAAATATGCCCATTTGAAATTTGTAAAAAGACAAATATTTAGGAACGAAGGAGTATAATTTTGTGCATGGCACATGGACCCGGATGCCGAAGAGGCTTCTGGCAATGTTATCAAGCTTCCAGCATTTGTTTACATAATTGACGTACTATACAAATAATTTTCCAGCGACATGAAATTGTACAATGGTGTGAGCTTTCAGCTTTTGTTTCGTGTGTCTTGCCATCGATGCTCTTTCAGAAACAATAAAAATCTAACTTCCTTGCTAATCAGAGCTAATATTTACATCACAACTAAAGACAAAGTTGTGAGAAGGTGTTAAATTAAAATTGATCCATGCTTTCATTGGCAGCAACGTCCCCCCAGCTCTGTCTAAATCAACAAGGCATGTTGGGAAAAAAAGTAGCTGTCTGGAGCATGCAACATTCCGATCATTTTGTGAAGTTCCACTAAAATAGAGCTGAGCGTCCCTGTTCCAAAGATATTAAGTGTGATTACGATAATAGAGGACTGCTGATGAAACAATAAACACACAAATAGAAGTCGGTCACCTTTGCAGTCTCTCTTAAGACTAACTAGTTGGAGAAGATTAGGCTCGGAGTTGGATGAGGAGGATAGAGCAAAACTAATCTCCCTTTGTGCAGTCACACTGAAATGTAGAGACGTTGCCCGTGTGACATTTTGGTAGAACTGCACAAAACACTCTTAAGAAAAAAGTGATTTGTGCAGTTCACCAAAAGGTCGCAGTAGCAACGAGGTGAAATGGATAGCCCTGTTTGCAAAAAAGAGGAAGAAAGGAAACAATTACTAGCCAATAACTGTTGATGACACATGCGATGACAAAAAAGAAGCATATTCCTTGTCCTAAAGGAAGATAACAACACGGTTGTGTTTGTCTAAAACGGTGTGAGGACGAGATTGCAATATGGAAAGTACGCCGGACGAGCTACGTTTTGGGCAAAGAACTATGGAAGATCCACATGCGGCGACGTGGGAAGACGGGCAGTGGAGCAAGGCCGGAGGGGATACCTGGAGGTCGTCGGGATGTAACTAGGTGAGCGGCGGCAGGCGGAATTTGCCCATACTACGGCAGCGAGCAGGTGGCGTAGGCCCTACCACGCCGGAGCTTGGTCAGAGAGAACGGCGTGTACCGCAGATCGGGACGTGCTGCCTCGGCGCCGTCGAATGGAGAAACGATGCACGTCCTCCCTTTTCGCCGGCGGACGGGATGCGGCCGGATCAGTGACCAACGTGAGAGAGAGAGAGGCCACCGCAGCCTTGTGTGAGATACTCTGAAGAGAGACAAACCAGGCAGGCAGGCTCCATTGTATATAGTGGAGCGGACTACCTTTTTCTCCATAAAAATCATTTTATATTCTGTGTACGTGCCATTGAGCGATATAACTTTATTTAAAAATAACGCGCCAACGCATCAAGTCGAACTTTGTTTCGTGCACGCGTGGTACATGACCTCCTTAGGTAAACAACCGCTACACGCGTTCAAATTAGCACGTGGGCTGCCATTTCGTACAGAAATGAGCTCCACTGTGTACCCGCGCAGGTGTGGCTGGGCACGAAGCGTGAGTACGTGCACGGTGCACCTATTCTCTTCTTGTATACGTACACCACCTACGTGGGGTTGTGTGAGAGAGATACAAACGTAGAGAGATATAGTGTGTGGGTTCGTGAGAGTTTTTTTGGGGGGGGAGGGGTGTGGGGTCAATAAAAATGTAACATATGCAATGTGTGTGAAATAGAGTCCTGGATATATCATATATATAGAGGGGGCGATCCACGAGAAGAGAGTGGAGGTATCATCGGCTTGAGGTGTCCATAGAATCGAAGAGAGGGATGATGTGTGTGTGCGCGCGCGCGTGATCGATAAAGAGTGCCATCGAATTTGTGTGCGCCCGCATCAAAGATATAGAGTGGCTGGCCTACTGGAACGTGAGAGGGGACAGGTGTAGTTTGTCTCTATGGCATGGATACCTACCTACAGCGCTCGACTATCGGTGTGTGGTGGGGGGAGGGAGGCCTAATTAATTATAGAGGTACAATGGCTGGTATATGTGTGGAGGAGGAGATAGGCCTACCTCATGTATTAAGGGAGATCGATCTACCTCATGTATTAAGGGAGATCGATCGGCATCCATGCATATGCGTAGGAGAGGAATAAGGTTGGGAGAGAGACAGAGCTAGAGTGTTGGAGGGGTGGTAGTGGAGTTGCTTCTAACAAATGGTGGGATAGGCTTGCTAGACAACCGGAGGGCATGCCTGCAATATCAATAAGAGAGGGGATGGCTACCTGTCTGTGCACGTGCATGTGAGAGACGGGTCAGGAGGCATGCACGAACGATGAGGGGGGGGCGATATGAATGTGGTAAGCAGACATAACTACATAGGAAGATCAATCGTCCTTTGTCAGAGAAAGGAGAGACATAACTTGTGAGGTACGTCGATCGATGGGGGGATAGTTAAAGTCGACCTAGGTATATGTTGGGAGATCGATCGGTATACATGCATGTGTGTGTTAGAAGCAAATGAGGCACGGGGAGAATGATAGAGAGAGAGGGATGCATCTAGGAGGTGGTGTGAGAGTCATACTATATCGAGGGGGAGGAGTGTGCGAGTACGAGATCGATGAAAAGAGTGGTGGGAGTGAGGCATGGACAGTGATAAGAGAAGAGGGGAAGCTTGTGTTTTGTGCTAGACACACCTGGCTAGAGAGGCATATCGATCGATGTGTGCCGTAAAGAAGGAGCTAGGGGGCCTACACACACCGTGGGTGAACGACCTAAAGTGAAAAGACGAATTTGTGCGATGGAGCTAGAGAATGTTGAGGGAGGGTGAGAGGGATGTGGGCGTTTGCATGCACGAGAGAAAGTTAGCGCTAGCTAGCTACAAAGATAAGAGGATTGTGTGGGTGTAAAAGACGAATGGAGATCATACTTCATTATAAAAAGCGAATTCGGATATTTGAAGAATTTATCATAGTGTTTTAAACCGACGCATGTGTGAATATATATAACGGTGATACACATGGTGTGGTTATGAACATGTTATACTACATATAATATATTTTATCTCTACTCTTATAAAAAAAATGGAGTTGTTGATGATGGTGCCATCCTGCAATATAGGCCGTCCGATTTATATCTGACGGATAGGAAGGAAACTATGGTAATTTTGAAAAAAGGTACCCACACCCCTCTCCATATTTGCAAATTAGGCCTCCCCTTGATCATGTTGATGTTCTGTGGAACGCATGGGCATCTTGCTAGTACTACGTATAACATATAGAACATTGATCATAATTTGGGCTAATGTGTGGCTTTTGCAGCTCAGGTCTAAATACTTGTCATAATGTAGTGGGCGGGACACTATACTATGTGTGATAAACACGGTGTACACGTATGGAACATGGATTAGATTATGAATATATAGTTAGTACATCAAATGTACTATTATTTGGAATCAACATCAAGTGTATTCAAAAAATAGACTTCGAGTTCATGTAGTACACATAGTTCATATCTATCTCTATAGTAATCATGTGGTGTGTTATTAAGGTAATACACGAATGATGGTTGAAGTTGGCAACAATCATGATTATAGATTCTTATTGAAATAGAGAAACGAATTCAAATTCAGTTCGAATTGCAGTGGTAGTATAGACATTTGGAATGCACTAAAATGTTGGTATGGGTAGCTTTAAATAGCAGTGGTAGTATAGACATTTGGAATTGCAGTGGTAGTATAGACATTTGGAATGCACTAAAAAATTAATTGGACATAACATGGATTCATACTACCGAATAGCATTTAATTGCACTAAATTGTTGGTATGAGTAGCTTTAAATAGCATTTTTATAGTAGAACGGGGCAAGACTCTCTCTTTGTGTGGTGTGAATAGTTTTATTTTTTTCGTTTTCTTTTTGGTTGAGGGAAGTGCGAATTGATTTGGTACGTACAAGTACAATATTACACGTTAGGCTTGTCCTTAAAATTCAACCCGCGCCTTGTTATATCCCAAAAATTCAGATATCGTGCTCCCAAAACTGGCGCCTTCACAACCCGCGCCTTGCTATCCCGAAATTACAACGCGCGCGAAAACTCCATCCAGCTGCCAAATCCCGACACGCGAAATCCCCCTTCTAACCCTGAGCCGAAAGGGCCGCTAGTTCAAATCGGTGGGGGCTACTTTTGTAACACACCCTACATTTTGGACAAGCGCGTCCCTAAGTCATGGTTCACCCCCTCCCATCGCCTCCTTTTCGCCATTCGAAATCCCAGGCCGCCATAACCTCTCCGCTCCAGCCGCGAAACCCCACCCTCCTCCGTCCGCCACCTCACCGCTGCCCAGCCGGAGCCTCTTCCCCGACGAAGTCGTCCACCGCAACAGCTCGATGTCCCTCGTCCACCTCCCCGGATGAGGATCCGTCGTCCATTTCGTCGTCCCGCCGGTTCAGCCGCCCCGTCATCCACCTCCAAGGAGCTGCTCCGACGATCGCCTCGTCTATCGCGGCCGCTCCATCCCCACAGCGCCGCCTTAACTTGTTCCACCGGAACCGCAGCATCCTCACCGACTCATCGTACGAAGCCGAGGCCTACTCGGCGCCACCAAAGAGGTTGTACACTCATCGCATCGCACCTTCTCCTTAGGTCGACCTCCCGGCGCCGATGGTGCTCCATCCCGCACCCCCATGGAGCGGCTACCTTGAAGCCGGCGCTGCGGGCGACATCTCCACGGCGGCTCTCCCCCAGTGCGAGGCCCCTTCGGCGGCGGCCATACCAGCCAGATCTGCTGCTGCTGCTCCGGCTCTCGCTCGCTCGCGCTGCTGCTGCTGCTCTCCCCCTCGCTCGTGCTGCTGCTCTGCTCCGATTTAGCTACACTTCAGTCGACTGAATCGACTTTTGGGTCAGTCGATTTTCAGGGGGTGGGGGGCTCGCCGGAGTTAAGGAAGAACCACCCACAGCGGGGACGGGGGCTCGCCGGAGAGGTACCCCACTATCTATCTTAGGGTTCGGGGTGGGGGCGGGGGGCCTATAGGGCTGGCCGGGGCGGCGGCGGCGGACCGGCGGTGGGGAGTTGTTTCGGGGCGGCGAGGCGGCGCTGGGGCCGGCGGCGAGGCCGGTGGTGGCTGGCGGCTTAGGGGGGTGCAGGTTGAAGATGAACTGCAGGCCCTCCCTAAACTACATGTCAAGTGCCTCTCTGCTACCATTGCGTTCAGTTTCGACAGTAACATTCAGATTCCACAGTAAATTTCAGTTTTGACAGTTAAGTTCAGAGTCAACAATTTTTACCTCATCTGTTGTAGTCAGGTGGTTTTTAGTGATGTAAATTTTACATCTATTTTACATCATCTATTGGAGATGCTATTAGAATCCCACTTGAGACTGACGATGTCTGTCTTGTGCTGCTTCAGCCTTGACGTCTTACGACTCACCGGGGCTGCTCCAACGACAGAACGATCCATCACAACAGAGCAGTGCCCTGGACGCCGTCTACAGATTCCTTAGATCTTCCTCCACACCTCCGACAGCCACCTCTGCCTCTACTGCTTCAGCGACCAACCCAATGATGATGAGGTCGACACGGCTACGGCAAAGAGGTTGTACACTTGTTGCATCACTTATTACTATACATTCATGTTGATCCATTAGGGCTATTTTGGTTCGACGGAAAAACATAGCAATAGGGAATTTTCCAATGGCACTCTACTATTCAATTATTCATGCATTTTGTTGAAAGGAATGAAGCAAAACATCCACCTGGACCTACTTTTCAAAATCCTATGCATGAAAACAAGACCAAATGCATTAGTGGCAGAATAACATTCTAACTGTACACGCTCTCATATGGTTTCACTTTATTTTGGCCATGTTTCTTTGCATTCCTATGCTCTTCCAATTCCTGTAAACCAAACACCCAAGTTGAAAGAAATCATGTGTTTACAAATGCTCTGTTTACCATGTGCATTCCTATCCTATTCCGGTGTTTTTCCTATCCCTGCATTTTTAGAATCATGCAAGCCAAATGAGCCCTTACAGAATTACTTCAGTTACAGGTAGGTGTCGAAGGGAACTTTGTGTGGTTTGTCCTGCTCCTGCCGCGATGTCGTCCACCTCACCTGAGGTGCTCCATCGACAGAAACATCCACCAAACCAGACATCACGACTCCTGACCATCTTTCGCCGCCTCAGATCTCCTTCCCTGCCGTCGGCACCCACCGCAACAGCATCACCATCATCGACTCAGCAGATGAACCTGAGGAGTACACGGGTCCACAAGAGAGGTCGCACTCTTTTGATTCTGCTTATGTTATGCATTGCTTAAAATTACCTGCTACTTTATCGTCCTGTTCACCTCTTGGACTCCAAGTCAGGTCCAAATTAATGCTCAAACTTGAGTTTTAAATTAGTTGTGGGGCACATATCGAGGAAGCAATGAATAGTATCTCTGTCTAATATCTAGTTCACCTAGGGTATGCCTATGTTGTTCATCTTGGGTGGGACACAAATAGTAAAGCAATAATCACCTGTCTTTTTATTAAATTAAAGCAATCATCAGCCTGCTATCATTATTTTTGGATCCATCCACTGGTTGTTACCATCACTCTAAATTTCTGCATGCTCTCCTTACATAATCTCACCATATTTTTTTCGTATGCATGTCAGATATTGTACACATTCATGCTGAACATGTAGAGAAAAAGAGAAGAGTTTTGCGCGGCAATACAATGTCATGCAGACATCGCTCCATGGTGGGTTCAATGGCAAACCCTCCCCACCCCTCTCCATATTGTAAGCTAGAGGAAGATATCTGTTCTGAGGCGGATTCAGACGCCGCTGACCACTCCTATTTACCCCCCAAGGTGTTTGCTCTACCTTGGCATGATGATGTTAGTCATATCATGCATATGTTTCCTTGCAGTGCCTACTTTTGACATCATATATGTCATCTGCTTAGTTTAGACATGTTCTGTCACCACCAGTTTAGTTTCTATATCATATATGGGAATTATGCAGTCTCATGTCTTTTTGCCAGCCATAATATATGTGAAATGTGCAATGCCATCCTGTTTAACCAGGCATCATATATTTGAATGATATCTTGCCCATCCTTTTCTTCATTACATTTCCATTTGTCGACAATGTTTGTACATTAAACTACTCTTCCTGTGAATCAGCCATTTGGGTGGGAGATTGAAAAATCTGGAGTGAAAACAAGGCCTTCAGAGCAGACAGTGCTACCTGTCGAAGCAGATCTCTTGTTGGGTCCCGATAGCTCCTCAGAGATGGATTCAGAGACAGATGACCAGTCCTATTCCCCCATCGAGGTGTATGCTCTAACTTGGCACGGCGTTTTATTTATTCATCATATCTTTGAATTATGTTATGCTATGCTATCCAGTTTAGATAGACATCATATATGTGAAATTATGTCATGCTATCCGTTTTAGTTAAACAATATACATGTCAACTATTTCATGTCCTCTTTTTTCCACACTATCTATTGCATCTGTCTCTCATACAATGTCTATACATTCAACTATGTTTCTTGTTTATCAGCCATTTGAATTGGAGCGGGTGATGCCAGCATCTAGCGGACTAAAAACACGGTCTTCAAATAAAACAGTGCTACCTCTTGGTGGAGATAGCACCCCGGTTGTACATGCACGAGAACCAGCCCTACCATACATAACCCAAACTCTCGCAGATTGTACCCCTACTGCGATGGACATAGAACTAGCTTCACCCAATCTAACCCCAACCCCAGCAGATAGTAACCCAGTTCCTGTTGACACAGCACCATCTCCACCATAGAGCTCCCAAACAAGAGCAGTTAGTAAGGCAGCTCCGGTGCCCAAAGGGCCAGTACTACCATGGCGAACCCCAACTCCACCAGTTAGTACGCCTATTCCTGTGGAGGAAGCACAACCAGCTAGTTGTACTTTAGCATCTATCGCATTTGATGTTGTTAAATTGTATGTGCGTATCTTCCCATCTTGGAAATATTATACTGAAGATGAAGGAAAATGCCAGTTGCAGGTGTTTGTCCAGGAGTTATGTGTAAGTAATGTTATTCATGGCAATTACTTTGCTTTGTCCCATACATCCTACCTCCATGATGGTTATAATACAGCAAATTTTCCCATTTTTCTCTATAGAGAAGGACCGATTTGGAAACTTAGGATGAGGTAACCTGTGCTACTACCTCTGCTATCTTCAAGAATGCTCGGTGGCAGTATCGGAATTACCTGAAGAAAACGTACTTCACCGGCAAAGAAACTCATCAAATTCCCTTACGTTCTCCTGAGACACATTTACTGGACGATGACTGGGAACGCCTTGTTCTGTATTGGTCCCGAACCAAGAATGTGGTAAGGTCTATGAGCTCATTTTCTATTTTTAAGTACTATATTCTTGCGTCTTACTGTACTCTATTCATGTAGAACAAGTGCCTAAACCTGAAGAACAATTGTTCTAATTTAAGATTCCATTGCTATCATAGTTCCAAAAAGCGCTAGGCGTTAATTGTGCGTTTTGCCACCGCCTTGCGCTTTACTGACCAAAGCACATGCTTATGCACAGTTATGCACAGATTAAGCGTATTTATGCACAATGCGTTTCGCCAACGCCTAGAGCCTAGGCGCGCTTAAGCGCTCGCTTAGGCGCGCCTTTTTTTAACTATGATTGCTATCGTGCATACTGCTTTGCTCTTGTATCACTGTATTTACTCATACAAACTTATTTTTAAATTGAAGGATCCAATCAAAACTCGAATGGCACAGCAGGTATGTTCACGCATGTTTCTTTAACAGGCTTGCTCTTATCAATAACTCTGTTGATTTCAATTTCAATTGTGTATACAGTTGACTTCTCATATCATGCACATTACTAGCATCACAACAAAGCAAATAGTGTTGTTGTACATGTAGACCCGTGGTACCCATCTGAAATCTTGTTGTGCCGTGTAGTTTCCCACGCTTTGTATTCTTTCACTGCTGCTTTGTCTTGAACTGATATGATTTGAACCGTGTCTTTATTTTGATTTGGCAAGACAATGCAGTGACCATAGGACATAGATATATGTTTGTTTGATGCTTTTATTATGTACTAGTACTTGGCAATAGAAGACTTGGTAGTTTAATCCTGTCCACCTTACTAATGAACTGGTTCACCGAAATGAGTTTCATATACTAGTACATGCTAAACTATTACGTGTCTGCTTGTTTCTTCTTTTAGAATGCTGACAGAATATTGGGAAAGAGTGCCTTATTAAGTAATGGTAAAGGAAGTAATGCAGATAAGGTTCAGGATAGTGACACATCCTTGTTGGTCTCCAACAAAGCTGATAAAACAGCAAAGGAAGACTATCTCGAAGATAGTGAGACAACCCCAAAGTCCTGTCTTGGTTTAGTGTTGGAGTTACTGGCCACTACTGCTTGCATAAGCTATTCAAACTCACTGTCTGAATCAGTTCGGATTCTTAAGTCTCAACTACAAGCTGAAAGACATCGATCAGCTGTGCTGCGACAAGAAGCGGAAGGACTGCGGAAGTCCCTGGAGCATTCAGATGCATACTTTATGGTGCAACAGCAAGCGTTGGAGGATTTTAGCGCCAAACAGGACAAAGCTAATAAGCTTGCTAAGCTTATTGCCAGCATGGTGGATACTACGTTTCTTGAGCTCTTCTGGAGTTGTTTCAGTTATGCTCTTGTTTTGCTGCCGCGTTTATTTGCACTGGTGGCTAATTTTGACGGCCAGTGTATGTAATATGCTGCTTTGTTCCCTATATTTGCACTGGTGGCGAACTTTGATGCCCAGTGGATGTAATATGTGTAATAGCGCTAATAGGCTAGTGTTAATTGCTTGCTTATTTATTTCCTTATTGTCTTGTTTAGTTGTTTGATTGTAGTCACTGCAGTTCTTTTTCTGTGTTTTTCTAGTGGCCACAATAACCTATTTTTGAAAACTAGGCCAAAATAATCATGGCAACACACGGCTGCTGTAACCATGGGCCTCCTGTGGGCCATATGATCCATGGGCCTTCTACAGGCCGTAGGATCCATTGGCCTTCTATACGGGCCATAGGTTCCATGGGCCTTCTACGGGACGTATGATTCATGGCCCTTTTATGGGTCGTAGGATCCATGGGCCTTCTATGGGGCGTATCATCATTTCGCCAATCATGGGTCGTACTATTCGTGGACAATAAGGGGCCGTTAATAGGCCGTATTTGATAACTCTATGAAAACAGCCCAACGGGTTTTTTTGACATGAAAACGGCCCAACATATTATCGGGCCACAAACGGGCCGACTGTAACCACGGGCTGAATTTGGCCCACAAGCAGAAAATGACAGTAACGGGCCGTAAGTAAACGAATGTGGAAATGAGCCCAAGAATAAATGGGCCCCGAGAAGGCCGAAAGATAACATGGGCTGGAAATGGCCCAACGGAATAATGGGCCGTTAATGGGTATAAAGTGATACACTGTTCATTACGGCCCAGTTTCACCACGTGTCGTTAATGGGTATAAAGTGATACACTGTTCATTACGGGCCAGTTTTACCACGGGCCGTTAATGGGCCGAGAGTAATAAGGGCGTCATATGGGCCGAAAGACGTCATGGGCCATACATGGGCCGGAAGTTAAAATGGGCTGGAATTATATTGGACGGCCCAGATGACGCTACTGGGCCTAATTCGAATAGGCTGTAAACGGGCCCTGTGTTAGCGGGCTGTAAATGGGCTATATGCGAACAGGCCATTCACAGGCTTGTCGTGGGCCGGCCCGCCACCTTTTGACCAAGTCAAACGGGCCGGCCCTTTCACAAGAATGGGCCTCTGTTGGGCCATGCCACGTGTCGACGTATCATAGGCGCTTTGGGTCCAATGAGTGGATGACATCTGTCCCAGCGGTGAGCCAACACGTGTTTCCTCCAGCCAATGATGATTTTACACGTGGAAAATCCCCATTGGTCGGGGCTGTTAACGGGTTATCGGATCCAAAACCGGACCCGATAGCTTAACGGCGTTCCGTTATGGTGGATGCCACGTGTCGGTCACCCTTGACAAAAGCACTTCTGTGACACGCGATTTATCGTCATGGAAGTGGACACTTCCATGATGATAATTTTGGTAATGTCATGGAACACTTCTACGACAGCACATGTATGACTATCTTGATTCTGTCATAAATTTGTCATGGATGTACATGCATGATAGAAAACGTGACCTACTGTGACAAACACGTATCATCACGGAAGTGTGTTTTTTTGTAGTGATCATCATCACCATCCTCATCTCTTTTACGCGGTCCACTCTCCCGCACCCCGCTGTAATCCCTACTTGAACATGGTGCTTTATGCCACATATTATGATCCAATGATGTGTTGCCATCCTATGATGTTTTGAGTAGATATCCATTTGTCTTTGGGTTGATTGATGATCTAGATTGGTACGTGTTGTACGTTTTATTTTAGTGATGTCCTATGGTGCCCTCCGTGTCGCGCAAGCGTGAGGGATTCCCGTTGTAGGGTGTCGCAATACGTTCATGATTCGCTTATAGTGGGTTGGTGAGTGACTGAAACACAAACCCGAGTAAGGGGGTTGTTGCGTATGGGAATAACAGGACTTGATGCTTTAATGCTATGGTTGGGTTTTACCTTAATGATCTTTAGTAGTTGCGGATGCTTGCTAGAGTTCCAATCATAAGTGTATATGATCCAAGAAGAGAAAGTATGTTAGCTTATGCCTCTCCCTCATATGAAATTGCAATGACGACTACCGGTCTTGTTAACAATTGCCTAGGACAATTCCGCACACCGATCCATCATTTTTCCACACTCGCTATTTATAATATTTAGTAATATATTCTACTTTATGATAACAGCACCTGCTTTTATATTTTATCTCTCCGACACCATGCAAAGTTATCCTCTTCATACCCACAACGTAGTTTTATTTCTCGTTTCTAGTTGGAAGCAAACGTTCGGTGTACGTAGAGTCGTATCGGTGGCAGATAGGGCTTGAGAGAATATTGATCTTACCTTTAGCTCCTTGTGGGCTCGACACTCCATACTTATCACTTCCACCTTTGGAAATTGTTACGATGATTCCCTTCACTTGGGGATTATCAAGCTCTTTTCTGGCGCCGTTGCCGGGGAGCAATAGCATGGGGTTGATATTCTCGTGTGTGCTTGTTTGCTTTCTTCACTAAGTAGATTTTGTTTTTCCTTTTTGTTTCTGTTTAGTTGTGGGTGAAACATAAAAAAAAATATTAAAAGAATGAAAATACAAAAAAATTACTTGCCTCTCATGCCTAAAAAGTTTTTCAAAAAGAGAAGTGATTGGAAAGTTATGCATTGAAGAAGTAAGGGTCGACCTTGAGCACTTGTGTTCATGCTCACGGAAACAATGTAGAATTTTTCATGGAAGTTTCTCTGTAAATAATTATCCCCTTCTATATATACATTGTATTATAAAAATAATGTGCCAAGCTTTGGTTTTAGGATGATTAGATTGCTTGTTTACTATGTGCAGAAAAAAAACAGAAACTTTGCATGTAGCGCGTGATTTTACATTTTTTACTGGAAGGTCAAATGGGTCTGAAACTTTTTGCACATTACTTATGTACAAATGTTTCAAATTTTAAAATTTATTTCATAATTTTTGGAGTTACAGAAGTTTACTAAACCTCCAGATTACTACAGACTGTCCTGTTTTAGGCAGATTCTGTTTTCTAGGTGTTGATCGCTTATTTTGATGAATCTATGGGTAGTATCGGGAGGTATGAACCATGGTGAAGTTGGAAACAGTAGATATAGTTCTAATATGAAATTGAGTTTGAAACAGTACCTAAAGGTAGTGATTTGCTTTATTATACTAACGGATCTTACAAAGTTTTTGTTAAAGTTTTGTGTGGATGAAGTGTTCGAAGATCGAGGAGCTATCAATATGAGAAGAATAAAGAGAGGCAAGAGTTCAAGCTTGGGGATGCCCAAGGCACCCCAAGTAAATATTTCATGGATACTCAAGCATCTAAGCTTGGGGATGCCCCGGTTGGCATCCCATCTTTCTTCTTCAACAATTATCGGTATACCTCGGTTTTTGTTTTGTTCACATGATTTGTGTCCCTTGTGTTTTCCTTTTTCTTTTGAGAACCATGCTAGTATGAGATATATCTTCATCGATTTATAGAATGATCCATGTGCTTCACTTATATCTTTTGAGTATGACCTTATAGAATGCTCTTTGCGCTTCACTTAAATCTTCTGAGTATGGTTTTATAGAATGCTTCGTGTGCTTCACTTATATATTTTGAGCTTGGATATTGGTTAGTTTATATTAATTGTAGAATGCTCCATGAACTTCACTTATATCTTTTGGGTATGAATAATACTATCATCTAAAGTGGGTTTGGAAGAGAGTCAACTTTAGGAACTAGTGATCCCGCTATTCAGAATGAGAAGAATTTTGCTTATGTGGAGAGTAGAAAAATTTCTATGCTTGTAGATCATGAAAAGAATGCTTTATGTGATGGTTATATTGTTGAATTCATTCATGATGCTATTGAAAATTATTATGAGGGAGGAATATATGCTTGTAGGAGTTGCAATAATATCAAGTTTCCTCTCTATGTGCTTAAAGTTTTGAAGTTATACTTGTTTTGCCTTTCTATGCTAGTTGATTCTTGTTCCTATAAATTATGTGTTCACAAAATCCCTAGGCATAGGAAGTTGGTTAGATTCAAATATGCTAGTCATATTCTTCATGATGCTCTCTTTATGTTTCAATTCGTATCTTTTATGTGAGCATCATTGAAATCATCATGCCTAGCTAAAAGGCATTAAAGAAAAGCGCTTGTTGGGAGACAACCCAATATTTACCCTTACTGTTTTCGTGTGTTTACATGATTAAGATACTGTAGTAATCATGTTTTATAGCTTTTGTTCAAATAAAGTGCCAAGTAAGACCTTTGGGAAGACTTGGGTGAAAGTTAATGTGATCTGCTGTAAAAAATAGAAACTTTGCGCTCACGAGATTAGCTACCATTTTTATTACTGAAGAGTGCTTTTGAGTTGATTCTTTTTGCAGAAGATTAATAGACAAATTCCTCACGGCCACCAATTTATTTCATAATTTTTGGAGTAGGATAAGTATGGTTGATGTTCAGATCATTACAGACTGTTCTGTTTCTGACAGATTCTGTTTTCATTGCATAGTTTGCTCGTTTTCTAGTTTCTATGGCTTATATTTCTTAATATAAATTGTAGAAATGATATGGTACAGTAGACAATGTGTGGGAACAATTGTGAACCTTGTCTTAGACAGTACCAAAGTGAATGGTTTACTCTTTATCATACTAACCTATCTCACGAAGTTTTGTTAAGTTTTGTGCGATTGAAGTTTTCAAGCTTTGGGTGAGATATCGATATGAGGAGAATAAGGAGTGGAAAGACCCTAAGCTTGGGGATGCCCAAGGCACCCCAAGGTAATATTCAAGGAATACTCAAGCTCCTAAGCTTGGGGATGCCCCGGAAGGTATCCCCTCTTTTGTCTTCAAAACTATCGGTATACCTTACTCGGAGCTATATTTTTATTCGTCACATGATATGTGTTTTGCTTGGAGCATGTTTTCAATTTTACTTGCTGTTTGAATAAAATCATTGGATCTGAAATATTGAATGAAAAGAATCCTCCCATGGCTAATTAATTGTTTGACTACTCAGTGTTCTTCACTTATATCTTTTGGAGTAGTTTGTCATTTACTCATGTGCTTCACGTATATCCTATGAGTAAATGGTTGAATGAATTGAATGTCATAAATATGAATTTATATATGTTTCATATGCTTATAACATGGGGAGTAATGACTTCACACATAAGAAGTATAGGTAGTAAACTTATTGAAAGTTAGCAAACGTAGAATTGGTCACTTGAACAATTCATGAAAGAATATTAGAGGAAGAGAGATTTCACATATAAACATACTATCCTGGACATCTTTTGCAATTGTGAGCACTCATTAAAATATGACATGCTAAAAGTTTGATGTTGGACAAGGAAGACGACGTAATGGGTTATGTTTTCTTATATCTGAAATAAAATATATTGTCATGGATTATCCAACATGCTGAGCTTGCCTTTCCCCCTCATGCTAGCCAAATTCTTTGCACCAAGTAGAGATACTACTTGTGCTTCCAAATATCCCTTAAAACGAGTTTTGCCATGAGAGTCCATCATACCTACCTATGGATTGAGTAAGATCCTTCAAGTAAGTTGTCATCGGTACTTGCAATAAAAATTGCTCTCTAAATATGTATGATCTATTAGTGTGGAGAAAATAAGCTTTATACGATCTTGTGATATGGAAGCAATAAAAGCGACGGACTGCATAATAAAGGTCCCTATCACAAGTGGCAATATAAAGTGACGTTCTTTTGCATTAAGAATTTGTGCATCCAACCTTAAAATCGTATGACAACCTCTGCTTCCCTCTGCGAAGGGCCTATCTTTTACTTTTATATTCTACCTTATGCAAGAGTCATGGTGGTCTTCACCTTTCCTTTTTACATTTTATCCTTTGGCAAGCACATTGTGTTGGAAAGATCCTGATATATATATATCCAATTGGATGTAAGTTATCATGAACTATTATTGTTGACATTACCCTTGAGGTAAAAGGTTGGGAGGCGAATCTATAAGCCCCTATCTTTCTTTGTGTCCGATTAAAACTTTGAACCCATAAATATCCCATGAGTGTTAGCAATTGTGAAAGATTAAATGATAGTTGAGTATGTGGAGTTTTCTAAATCAAAGCTCTGACATAGACCCTTCCTGAAAATAAGATGAATTGTAATTGTTTGGAGACTGAAAATATAGTTTGTTAGTTTTAAGAAAGTTTATGATCTATACTTTAACATGTGAATAGTTTGTTACTTGATCATGAAAACTTTTATGAGATGAGCTACTGTTATGACATATAATGATGCTAGAAAAAGTGATTGGAACTATCATTGATCAAACTTGTGCACTTGCTAGCATTCACACTTCATAAATTATTTATTTTATCATTTACCTACTCGAGGACGAGCAGGAATTAAGCTTAGGGATGCTGATACGTCTCCAACGTATCTATAATTTATGAAGTATTCATGCTATTATATTATCAACCTTGGATGTTTTATATGCATTTATATGCTATTTTATATGGTTTTTGGGACTAACCTATTAACCTAGAGCCCAGTGCCAGTTTCTGTTTTTTCCTTGTTTTAGAGTATCGTAGAAAAGGAAAACCAAACGGAGTCCAATTGACCTGAAACTTGACGGAGCTTATTTTTGGACCATAAGAAGGCCAAGGAGTAAAAGAGTTGGGCCAGAAGAGTCCCGGGCTGCCCACGAGGGTGGGAGGCGCGCCCACCCCCTGGGCGCGCCCCCCTACCTCGTGGACAGCCCGGAGACCCCCTGACTTGTTCTCGACGCCAAAACCTCTTATATATACAGAAACCTCCAGAAATTAAACTAGATCGGAAGTTCCGCCGCCGTAAGCCTCTGTAGCCACGAGAAATCAATCTAGGCCCTCTCTGGCACCCTGTCGGAGGGGGCCATCATCACCGGAGGCCATGGAGGAGGATCTCGGAGGGGCCATCATCACCATGAAGGCCAAGGACCAGAGGGAGAACCTCTCCCCATCTAGGGGGAGGCCATGGAGGAGGAAGCACAAGGGGGAGAACCTCTCCTCCTCTCTCTCGGTGGCGCCAGAGTGCCATCGGGAGGGGAATCATCACCGTGGTGATCGTCTTCATCAACATCACCATCATCATCACCATCCTCATCTCTTTTACGCGGTCCACTCTCCCGCACCCCGCTGTAATCCCTACTTGAACATGGTGCTTTATGCCACATATTATGATCCAATGATGTGTTGCCATCCTATGATGTTTTGAGTAGATATCCTTTGTCTTTGGGTTGATTGATGATCTAGATTGGTACGAGTTGTATGTTTTATTTTGGTGCTGTCCTATGGTGCCCTCCGTGTCACGCAAGCGTGAGGGATTCCCTCTGTAGGGTATTGCAATATGTTCATGATTCGCTTATAGTGGGTTGGTGAGTGACTGAAACACAAACCCGAGTAAGGGGGTTGTTGCGTATAGGAATAAAGAGGACTTGATGCTTTAATGCTATGGTTGGGTTTTACCTTAATGATCTTTAGTAGTTGCAGATGCTTGCTACAGTTCCAATCATAAGTGCATATGATCCAAGAAGAGAAAGTATGTTAGCTTATGCCTCTCCCTCATATGAAATTGCAATGACGACTACCGGTCTTGTTAACAATTGCCTAGGACAGTTCCGCACACCGATCCATCATTATTCCACACTCGCTATTTATAATATTTAGTAATATATTCTAACTTTATGATAACAGCACCTACTTTTATATTTTAGCTCTCCGACACCATGCAAAGTTATCCTCTTCATACCCACAACGTAGTTTTATTTCTCGTTTCTAGTTGGAAGCAAATGTTCGGTGTACGTAGAGTCGTATCAGTGGCAGATAGGGCTTGAGAGAATATTGATCTTACCTTTAGCTCCTTGTGGGTTCGACACTCTGATACGTCTCCAACGTATCTATAATTTATGAAGTATTCATGCTACTATATTATCCATCTTGGATGTTTAATGGGCTTTACTATGCACTTTTATATTACTTTTGGGACTAACCTATTGACCCAGAGCCCAGTGCCAGTTTCTGTTTTCTCCCTTGTTTCAGTGTTTCAAAGAAAAGGAATATCAAACGGAGTCGAAACGGAATGAAACCTTCTGGAGAAGTTATTTTTGGAAAGAAAGCAACCCGGGAGACTTGGAGTCCACATCAAGAAAGCAACGAGGAAGGCACGAGGCAGGGGGCGCCCACCCCCCTGGGCGCGCCCTCCACCCTCGTGGGCCCCTCGTGGCTCACCTGATGTACTTCTTCCTCCTATATATACCAATATACCCTAAATCCTTCGGGGAACAGAATAGATCGGGAGTTCCGCCGCCGCAAGCCTCTGTAGCCACCAAAAACCAATCGGGACCCTGTTCCGGCACCCTGCCGGAGGGGGGATCCCTCACCGGTGGCCATCTTCATCATCCCGGCGCTCTCCATGACGAGGAGGGAGTAGTTCACCCTCGGGGCTGAGGGTATGTACCAGTAGCTATGTGTTTGATCTCTCTCTCTCTCTCTCTCTCTCTCTCTCTCTCTCTCTCTCTCTCTCTCGTGTTCTTGAGGTGATACGATCTTGATGTATCGCGAGCTTTGCTATTATAGTTGGATCTTATGATGTTTATCCCCCTCTACTCTCTTGTAATGGATTGAGTTTTCCCTTTCAAGTTATCTTATCGGATTGAGTCTTTAAGGATTTGAGAACACTTGATGTATGTCTTGCGTGGGATACCCGTGGTGACAATGGGGTATTCTATTGATTCACTTGATGTATGTTTTGGTGATCAACTTGCGGGTTCCGCCCATGAACCTATGCATAGGGGTTGGCACACGTTTTCGTCTTGACTCTCCGGTAGAAACTTTGGGGCACTCTTTGAAGTACTTTTGTGTTGGTTCAATAGATGAATATGAGATTGTGTGATGCATATCGTATAATCATGCCCACGGATACTTGAGGTGACATTGGAGTATCTAGGTGACATTAGGGTTTTGGTTGATATGTGTCTTAAGGTGTTATTCTAGTACGAACTCTTGAATAGATCGATCCGAAAGAATAACTTTGAGGTGGTTTCGTACCCTACCATAATCTCTTTATTTGTTCTCCGCTATTAGTGGCTTTGGAGTGACTCTTTGTTGCATGTTGAGGGATAGTTATGTGATCCAATTATGTTATTATTGTTGAGAGAACTTGCAGTAGTGAAAGTATGAACCCTAGGCCTTGTTTCAATGCATTGCTATACCATTTACGCTCACTTTTATCATTAGTTACCTTGCTGTTTTTATATTTTCAGATTACAAAAACCTATATCTACCATCCATATTGCACTTGTATCACCATCTCTTCGCCGAACTAGTGCACCTATACAATTTACCATTGTATTGGGTGTGTTGGGGACACAAGAGACTCTTTGTTATTTGCTTGCAGGGTTGCTTGAGAGAGACCATCTTCAACCTATGCCTCCCACGGATTGATAAACCTTAGGTCATCCACTTGAGGGAAATTTGCTACTGTCCTACAAACCTCTGCACTTGGAGGCCCAACAACGTCTACAAGAAGAAGGTTGCATAGTAGACATCAAGCAGTTTCTGGCGCCGTTGCCGGGGAGGCTAGGTAAGCGGCACTCACACCCCGTCAACTAAGCTCTTTTCTGGCGCCGTTGCCGGGGAGGTGAGTGCTTGAAGGTATATCTTTAGATCTTGCAATCGAATCTTTTTGTTTCTTGTTTTATCACTAGTCTAGTTTATAAAAGAAAACTCCAAAAAATGGAATTGAGTTTGTCTCATACGCTTCATCTTTTTAATATCTTTCGTGAGTATGATGGAAAAGAAAATTGTGCCAAAGTGTTAGAAGAAGAATGTATTAAAATGTCTCCTATAAACATGTCAATTTTTGTGGAGTGCATTGGGTTTGCAAGTACACACCAAATAGGGAAGATAGATATTGCAAGAGGCATAAGCATTTAGAAACTAAATGGTTGCAAGAAAGGCTAGATGTCTGTGCTGAAAATTTAAATTTTCTTAGCCGTACTTGTGAACTTTGCAATGAACATGATCATTCCAGTACCCAATGCAAATTGTTTCATGATCGTATCGTGTCCAAAAATTGTGATGACTTGATTTCCCTTGCACATCATAATGAACTTAGTTTGCTCTTGGGTTATGAAGAAATGAAACGTATAACTAAGGTTATTCCAGAGTTTGCCCTTGATAGAGTTCTTCATTTTGATCTAGAGGAAATTTATATGTATTGCACGGTGAATTGCATTGAAAATCCTTATATTGCCAACTACATAAAG
This sequence comes from Triticum aestivum, assembly GCF_018294505.1. Lineage (NCBI taxonomy): Eukaryota > Viridiplantae > Streptophyta > Magnoliopsida > Poales > Poaceae > Triticum > Triticum aestivum. The sequence continues at coordinate 137,709,984 of NC_057811.1, read as the reverse complement.
AAAAGAAAACAAATAGAAGATGAAGAGAATACTAATGAAAGGGAAGCGACTTCCCAATATCCTGCTATTATTTCTTATGATGAATCAGGTAACGAGGAGGAGCCTTCTATTCAATCAATTTCATTAATAAGGAGCTCCAAAAAGAGGATTGAACCCACACATGATGTGGTGAAGAAGAAGAAAAGAAAAAGGAGGAGAGGTAAAAAGATATCTCTCTCGAATAATGTTGCTCCTATTATTGTTGTGCCTCATGAAAATGAAGATGATGCACTTGATTATGATCTCGTTATGCCTATTGCTTGTTGTGATGATTATGATTGGGAAGATAATGATACTTCTTATGATCTTGAAAATCTTTTTGGCACTTGCTTGGAAGAATATGATAATTGCTATACTATTGGTGCTATCCATACTATTAATAATGAGAGTGATTATGCTTATGATATGAAAAGGCTCACGCCTGGGGATGCTATGTTTGATGAAGATGATGTTTTTGAGAATGTATTTGCTGCAATTAATGTTTGTCTTGGGGATGCTACGTTTAATGAAGATGATATTTTTAGCCTCCCAAGTTTTGATATGCAAAGTTGTTATGATGATAGCATGCCTCCTATCTATGATGATTATTGTGATGACATGTATGCTTTAAAGAATAATGATAACCATGAAACTTGTCATCTTGATCTTAATTCTCAATCATATGATAGTTATTTTGTTGAGTTTGCTCCCACTACTATTCATGAGAATAAATTTGCTTATGTGGAGAGTAATAAAAATTCTATGCTTGTAGATCATGAAAAGAATGCTTTAGGTGATGGTTATATTGTTGAATTCATTCATGATGCTATTGAAAATTATTACGAGGGAGGAATATATACTTGTAGGAATTGCAATAATATCAAGTTTCCTCTCTATGTGTTGAAAATCTTGAAGTTATGCTTGTTTTGCCTTCCTATGCTAGTTGATTATTGTTCCCATAAGTTGTTTGCTTACAAAATCCCTATGCATAGGAAGTGGGTTAGACTTAAATGTGCTAGTCATATTCTTCATGATGCTCTCTTTATGTTTCAATTCTTATCTTTTATGCGAGCATCATTGAAATCATCATGCCTAGCTAGGGGCGTTAAACGTTAGCGCTTGTTGGGAGGCAACCCAATTTTATTTTAGTTTCTTGCTTTTTGGTTATGTTTAGGAATAAATAATCCATCTAGCTTCTGTTTAGATGGGGTTTTGTGTTTTAATTAGTGTTTTTGCCAAGTAGAACCTTTGGGAAGACTTGGGTGAAGTCTTTATGATCATGCTGTAAAAAACAGAAACTTTAGCGCTCACGAGATTAGCTAAAACTTTTTACTGGAGAGTACTATTTAGTTGATTCTTTTTTCAGATGATTACTAGAAAAATTCCTCAGGTCCACCAATTTATTTTAGAATTTTTGGAGTTCCAGAAGTATACTTTTGATACAGATTACTACAGACTGTTCTGTTTTTGACAGATTCTGTTTTCTATGTGTTGTTTGCTTATTTTGATGAATCTATGAGTAATATCGGAGGGTATGAACCATAGAGAAGTTGGAATACAGTATATATTACAGCAACATGAATTTAGAATGAGTTCACAACAGTACCTAAGTGGTGATTTATTTTCTTATACTAACGGAGCTTACGAGTTTTCTGTTAAGTTTTGTGTTGTGAAGTTTTCAAGTTTTGGGTAAAGATTCGATGGACTATGGAATAAGGAGTGGCAAGAGCCTAAGCTTGGGGATTCACAAGGCACCCCAAGGTAATATTCAAGGATAACCAAGAGCCTAAGCTTGGGGATGCCCCGGATGGCATCCCCTCTTTCGTCTTCATTCATCTGTAACCTTACTTGGAGCTATATTTTTATTCACCACATGATATGTGTTTTGCTTGGAGCGTCATTTTATTTTCTTTAGCTTTGCTTGCTGTTTGAATAAAATACCAAGATCTGAAATTCTTAAATGAGAGAGAGTCTTCACATAGCTACATAATTATTTAACTACTCATTGATCTTCACTTATATCTTTTTGGAGTAGTTTGTCATTTACTCGTGTGCTTCACTTATATCCTATGAGTAAATGGTTGAATGATTTGAATGTCATAAATCTAAAATTATGTATGTTTCATATGCCTTTCCCATGGGGAGTAATGCCTTCACATATAAGAAGTAGAGGTGGTAAATTTATTGAAGGTTAGCAAGCATTGTATTGGTCACTTGAACAATTCATGAAAGAATATTGAAGGAAGAGAGATTTCACATATAAATATACTATCTTGGACATCTTCTATGATTGTGAGCCCCATTAATTATTTTCAAACCTGAGCAAATTAGTTGAAGTTGGACAAGGAAGACAACATAATGAGTTATGCTTGGGTATATTTGTATAGAAGTTATATTGTTATGGATCCTCTAACATGTGGTGCTTGCTATTTAGAATCCTTTGCTAGCCAAAATATCTGTACTAAGCGGGAATACTACTTGTGCATCCAATCCCTTGAACCAAGTTTCTTCCATGAGTGTCCACCATATCTACCTATATGCGGTATTTACCTGCCGTTCCAAGTAAATTTGCATGTGCCAAACTCTAAACCTTCAAATAATAATTTGTTTTGTATGCCCGAATCGCTCATGTAGCGACTAGGGGTTAGCAGTATCTTCCATGCTAGGTGGGTTATTCTCACGATGAGTGGACTCCGCTCATCATTCACGAGAAAAATGGCTGGTAACTGGGATGCCCAGTCCCATGATCCAAAGATCGAAATCAAATCAAAAATAATTGCAAACAAAACTCCCCCAGGATTGATGTTAGTTGGAGGCACTCGTTGTTTCGGGCAAGCCATGGATTGATGATTGTTGGTGGAGGGGGAGTAAAATCTTTACCTTTCTGTTTGGGAACCGCCTATAATGTATGTAGTATGGAAGATATTGGGAACTCTTGGTCGTTATGTTGACAATGAAAGCATACCTCTCAAAATTATTTTCATCTCTGTTTTTGCTTCAAGCTCTGGCACCTCTGCAAATCCCTGCTTCCCTCTGCGAAGGGCCTATCTTTTACTTTTATGCAAGAGTCAGTAGTATTCCTTCTCATTCCAACCTACTCTTTAGTTGGCAAGCATCATGTGATGGAAAGATCTAAGCATATATGGCCATTCAAATATATTTGAGCATGAATTATTATTGTTGACATTACCCTTGAGGTAAAAGGTTGGGAGGCGAAACATTAAGCCCCTATCTTTCTCTGTGTTCGATGAATACTATTTGTTCTAAAAATATGCTTTGAGTGGTAGCAATCATGGAAGACTAAATGATTGTTGAGTATGTGAAGTTTGCTGAATCAAAGCTCTGACATAGACTCTTCCTGAAAATAAGATGAATTGTAATTGTTTGATGACTAATAACACAGTTTGTTAGTTTTCAAGAAAGTTTATGATATATACTTTAACATGTGTTACTTGATCATGCAAAGTTTTATGAGTTGAGCTACTGTTATGACATATAATGATGCTAGAAAAGGTGATTGAAATTATAATTGATCAAACTTATGCACCTGCTAGCATTCACACTTCATAAATTATTTCTTTTATCATTTACCTACTCGAGGACGAGCAGGAATTAAGCTTGGGGATGCTGATACGTCTCCAACGTATCTATAATTTATGAAGTATTCATGCTATTATATTATCCATCTTGGATGTTTAATGGGCTCTACTATGCACTTTTATATTACTTTTGGGACTAACCTATTGACCCAGAGCCCAGTGCCAGTTTCTGTTTTTTCCCTTGTTTCAGTGTTTCGAAGAAAAGGAATATCAAACGGAGTCGAAACGGAATGAAACCTTCTGGAGAAGTTATTTTTGGAAAGAAAGCAACCCGAGAGACTTGGAGTCCACGTCACGAAAGCAATGAGGAAGGCACGAGGCAGGGGGCGCGCGCACCCCCCTGGGCGCGCCCTCCACCCTCGTGGGCCCCTCGTGGCTCCCCTGACGTACTTCTTCCTCCTATATATACCAATATACCCTAAAACCTTCGGGGAATAGAATAGATCGGGAGTTCCGCCGCCGCAAGCCTCTGTAGCCACCAAAAACCAATCGGGACCCTGTTTCGGCACCCTGCCGGAGGGGGGATCCCTCACCGGTGGCCATCTTCATCATCCCGGCGCTCTCCATGATGAGGAGGGAGTAGTTCACCCTCGGGGCTGAGGGTATGTACCAGTAGCTATGTGTTTGATCTCTCTCTCTCTCTCTCTCGTGTTCTTGAGGTGATACGATCTTGATGTATCGCGAGCTTTGCTATTATAGTTGGATCTTATGATGTTTCTCCCCCTCTACTCTCTTGTAATGGATTGAGTTTTCCCTTTCAAGTTATCTTATCGGATTGAGTCTTTAAGGATTTTAGAACACTTGATGTATGTCTTGCGTGGGATACCCGTGGTGACAATGGGGTATTCTATTGATTCACTTGATGTATGTTTTGGTGATCAACTTGCGGGTTCCGCCCATGAACCTATGCATAGGGGTTGGCACACGTTTTCGTCTTGACTCTCCGGTAGAAACTTTGGGGCACTCTTTGAAGTACTTTGTGTTGGTTGAATAGATGAATATGAGATTGTGTGATGCATATCGTATAATCATGCCCACGGATACTTGAGGTGACATTGGAGTATCTAGGTGACATTAGGGTTTTGGTTGATATGTGTCTTAAGGTGTTATTCTAGTACGAACTCTTGAATAGATCGATCCGAAAGAATAACTTTGAGGTGGTTTCGTACCCTACCATAATCTCTTCGTTTGTTCTCCGCTATTAGTGGCTTTGGAGTGACTCTTTGTTGCATGTTGAGGGATAGTTATGTCATCCAATTATGTTATTATTGTTGAGAGAACTTGCACTAATGAAAGTATGAACCCTAGGCCTTGTTTCAACGCATTGCTATACCATTTACGCTCACTTTTATCATTAGTTACCTTGCTGTTTTTATATTTTCAGATTACAAAAACCTATATCTACCATCCATATTGCACTTGTATCACCATCTCTTCGCCGAACTAGTGCACCTATACAATTTACCATTGTATTGGGTGTGTTGGGGACACAAGAGACTCTTTGTTATTTGGTTGCAGGGTTGCTTGAGAGAGACCATCTTCAACCTACACCTCCCACGGATTGATAAACCTTAGGTCATCCACTTGAGGGAAATTTGCTACTGTCCTACAAACCTCTGCACTTGGAGGCCCAACAACGTCTACAAGAAGAAGGTTGCGTAGTAGACATCACACTCCATACTTATCACTTCCACCTTTGGAAATTGCTACGATGATTCCCTTCACTTGGGGATTATCAGGTCCCGCTGAGCAACAACTTTCGTCAGTCCGCCATTATTGCTATGATGCCGGACTTCAACGCGCATGGCCTTGACCCGGCCTGGGTCGAGCCGCCAGCAGAGAAGGTGCAGGAGTTCTTCGATAACTTGTCGGAGAAGTATGTTTGCGACGAGTCGGTGCTCGTCCATGACACCACGAAGGAGGAGCTGGACTATATTGCCGCCAGGGTGGCGGAGGCGGCGCTTGCCCGGGAGGCCGGCAGCGCTGGCCACGTGGAGGACGAGGCCGACACGGCCGCGGAGGAGAAGGAGCTCGCCGGATGGGTGGAGTCTGCTGGGGAGGCCAGCAGCGCCGGCACTGGGGCCCCTCTCATTGAAGATGTGGTCGAGGAGTCGATTGAGGAAGAGGCCGAGGCTGACGACCCCCCGGCCACGGGAAAAAGGCGCGTCCTACAGCGGGCCAGCTCTCGCGAGCCGGTCCGGTCCGGCAGGACCGCGCAACGGCAAGAGGCCCAGGAGGAGTCCATGCGCCTGACAAGGGTCGCGGCAGCGAAGAAGGTGGTGAAGGTCGCGGTGGTGAATAAGAAAGCGACCTCCTCTTATTCGTCCAAGCGTTGCCGGACTCCATCCCCTTCCCCTCCTCCTGCAGATGTCGACCTGGAGGTCGACTTCGATCTTGGGTCTCTCAGCCCAAGGAGGAAGAGGAAGGCAGCGGAAGAGGAGGTGGAGGATGAGTAAGCATCTTGCCCTTCATCATCCCCGATCCTTCAGACCGCGCCGCTTTTCTTGACTTGTTTTCATCTTTGCAGGGACAGGGAGACATTGGCCCAGAGGGTGGCGAAGAGGGCCATGGCCTCGACGGGGGACAAGCCCCCGGCGGGTACTTCGCGTACGCCGTTGTTGGTGGAGAGCAGCCCGAACAGCAGCCCCCGGCGCAGCCCCAGCTCCAGCCCCCAGCGTAAGCTCACCACTCACTCCTCCACTGATGAACATTGGGGTGTGAATCCTCGATGCTGACCTCGCTGGGTTTGTAGGAGAAGAACGGCGGCAGGAGGAGCCGCTGAGGGCCACCCCCAACACGCCGCCCCTCTCGACTACGCCGCCCCGAGGGGCGTCCCCGGCAAGGGCATCCACCACCGAGCCCACGCATATGGAGGAGGAGGCGAACTTGGGTGCCGGGGATTCTGCCCCGGCAACAAATGCTGGTGGGGAGGGTGCCACTTCTTCCCAGCTGATGCGGGTAAGTCGTTTGTTTCCCGTCCCTGCTCTTTCTTTTTCTTATTGAACCTTGACCTTGGCCCCGTCTCATTCCCTCTTCTTGGTATCCAGACCCTTCCTCGGCGGACCGGGAGACATTGACGCCGTCATCGAGGAGGTCGCCAGGGACGCCGAGGCCGAGGCCGACAAGATCGCCGCCGAGGAGGCCGCCAAGACCGCCGCTGAAGAGGCCGCCAAGGAGCCTGCCGGGGAGGCCAGCAAGGCCGCTGCCGAGGAGGCTGGCAAGGGGCCTGCCGGAGAGGCCGGCAAGGCCGCTGCTGAGGAGGGGGTGGTTGACGACCAACCTTCCTCCTCTGCTGCCTCTGGCTCGGGCAAGTACTTGAAGGTGGGCGACGACCTGTTCGTCCACCTCCCAGGAACGGCAAGCACCAGGGCGCCAACCGAGGGGGTGGTGTTCGACGACGAGGCGCTCGCCTCCGTCGGGCTCCAGGTTGTTGATGAACCGAGCGCCAGCGACGGCGGTTCCCAAGAGGAGCAGCTGCTTCGGGCCATGAGCACCAACTTCCAGAAGCTCCAGGCGCTTCACTGTGCCCGCGTGGACAAGGCAAAATCCAGGATGGCGGCAGTGGACAAGGCGGAGGCGGATCTTGAGGGGCGCGTCGCCGAGACGCAGGCCTGGTTCCGCCAGGCCCACGAGGAACTGAAGGTCGCCCAGGATCTGCTGGCTGAGCGCGAACAGGAGCTCATCCTGAAGCAGGCCGATGTCGAGAAAGCCCAAGAGGCGGCGAAGGAACAGGCCGCCAAGGACGAGGCTGCTCGACATCAGCACCAGGCCGAGCTGAACTCCCAGGAGGAGGACCTTGCCGCTCGTGAGGAGGCGCTCGCCGCCACACTCCACGGCAAGGATGAGGAGGTCGAGAAGCTCATCACGCAGTGGACCCAGGAGCTGGAGTAGAGGCACAGGGAGGCGCTCAATGCCCAAGCTCTGGTCCATGCCGGCAAGGTGAAGGAGCTGGAGGTTGAGCGGGGTGGCCTGAAGAAACGGGTCCTGGAGCTGGCGAAGGAGAAGGACACGCTCAACGGCACCTTGGTGGAGGCGCAGGCCGCAGTCCTCGGCAAGGCCGAGCTGCTCTCCAAGGCCAACGACTCCATCAAAGACCTGAAGCTGAAGCTGGAGGGTCTTGAGGGGACGCTTTCGGAGGTCAGGGCCTGGGAAGAGACCCTGACCAAGGACCTGGAGGAGGAGAGGCAGCTGTGGAGGAATGACGCCGCCGAACACAAGGAGTACGCGGAGGGCATAAACCGTTGGGTCGGCCGCCTCGCCGACATCGCCGGCAGGACCACCACGAAGCTGGCTGCCATGGGATGCCAAATGTGAGGTACGCCCCAGAGCCGAACATGAGTCCCAACGCCAAACTAACCCTGTTCTTCGAGGGCGTTCTTGGAGCCCTGGAGCAGTTCCGCTCCACCAGAGCGACCTCTCTGGCCAATGAGGCTCGGAAGCTTTGCCGGGGTGCCCTAACCAAGGTCCTCACCAAGGTGGCGTACTGGAACCCCAACATCGACTTCGACTCCGCGCTGGAGAGCTTGCCGGAGGGTGTGGACCTCGCGGCGCTCGAGGAGCGTATCAAGCCCATCATCAGCCGCGTCGATGGAGTTCGAAGGGTAGAGGGCCAGCGCCGGGACTAGGCACCCCGTTTCTCATCGCCGCTGCAGGTTCATGACCAAGACAATTTTTATCTTTAGTTAGAACCGCAGCAACCATTAGTGTAATATAACTCTGCAGTACTTTGAAACGATGCATGTTATTTTCCTGTTCGATCTTTCTTTGTATGTACACCCTACGCTTAACTGGATAGGCTTGCCGGCGCGTAAACCCAGGCCACGGCGTTTCGAGGACGGATCCTCAACAGCCGGCCGGGTGCGCTTGCGGCCAGGCAAACCACCTCGTCGTTCTCAGCGCGACCGCTTGAACTGTTGAGCGGACTCGAAACAGAACAAGGGTGTTGCCAATAGCGGGAAGGCCACCCTGCCGCTCTCGACGCGGCTGCTCGAACTGTTGAGCGGACTCGAAATAGAACAAGGGCGTTGCCAATACCGGAAGGGCCCCATCGCGTGCAGGTTTCTCATACAAAGAGCGAGATCTCCGAGGAAAATAACCTGATATATAAAGGAATTACTCAAAGTTTTGTGTGACTTAGCTTTTCTGTCATCGCGTGGACAGTCACTGTGTCTGCAAATGATGCCGCTCGCTCGGTCGTCTTCTTCCTTGGAGCGACGACCTCGATGAAGCCGCCAGGCTCAACCAGACCAGATTTTCACAACTGCGCGCCAGAGATGTCGGTAGGAAACGACGCCTATGGGATCACAGGGATCCCTTTTGCTACGGTTGGCGGGCACGGGGTTGTGCAAAGAGCGGGTCTAGAAGCCAGCACGAGGATCGTTTACCCAGGTTCGGGCCGCGAGGATGCGTAATACCCTAGTCCTGCTTTGGTGTATATTCGAGTGTTCTTGAGCTCTTGAACTAGCTATGGTGTGTGCGTCGTCCAAGATATCCGAATCCTTCCTCAGTACGCCGCGGGCCTCCTTTTATAGTCAAAAGGGGCTGCCACAGTGGCACAAGGAGGTGGAAAGGTATACAGTATACAAGCTTATCGCCTGTCATTACAAGACAAAACGCATTAAATGCGCTACTTAGGTGTCCACTTGCTTTATCGGGGGCAGTAACGAGGCCCGTCCCGTCCGTCGCCGCTCCGCCTTGCTCCGGCACGCGTCCAGGCCAACGAGGCATGCAGCGCCATGTAGGCTGGCAGGCTGCTGAGCTGGCGTGGTGGTAGGGTCTTCACGAAGATCTGCATGCCACCACGCAGGTGCTTGACTAGTTGGATTAGGAGCCACGTATTGCCACGTGGGTACTTGCTTTAGTCGGTAGGTCGGCCGCTGGGCTGGGGCGGTGATGGGGCGGCAAGGTCTTTCCGCGGTCTTGCGTATATCCCGGCAAGGGTCTTGCTGGGGCCTTGTGAGCGCCCTCGGCGAGAGCCTTGCCGGGGCCTTGCGGGTGTCTTCGGCAAGGAGCCTTGCCGGGGCCTCGTGGGCATCCTCGGCAAGGAGCCTTGCGGTTGTCTTGCCTTCTGGTTCTCATCTTGGCTTCATAGGCTCTTTGTCTTCACAACGATCTGCATGCCACCATGCAGGCACTTCCCGAGCCTTGGTTCCAATGCTGTCGATGGTGTCGGAACTCTCAGGCTCGAGGGTGGCGGCGATGTTGGCGTTGGGCGAGCTGCCCCAGCAAGGTTCTTGCCGGGGCTGTGTAGGCCGCCCCGGCAAGGGTCTTGCCAGAGGAAAGCCCATCTAATCACTCTGTCTTCTGCGCCCTTGGTTGGAGCGCTGCTCTGATAGCCTTGCACTTCTGCTTCCCTCCTCTGCCCTGTTAAGTGTGGTCGCAGGCGCGGCTCTGACTGCCCGTGCACAAGTAAAGGGGTACAAAGGAGAGCCCCTACTTTCGTACACCGACATCTTCGATCAAGGGATAGGTCCCGGGTCAGGAACCTGGGACTAGCAGCGTGGATGTCGTTCTTCTTTTCCTTTGATTTCATCCGTAGTCAGTTCCTGCTCTTTTGTATGATGATTGCTATGTATTGATGAAATGTTGTATTCATGTTGTAGCTTGTGGCGAGTGTAAGCCTTTATCTTGTATTCTCATCTATTCAGTACATGGTATGTTGTAATGATGTCCACCTTGTTATGCGCTTGAAATGCGGTTATGCCCCAATCATGAGTTCATCACGTGATTGGGATAGAATCGCATCTTGGGTGCTACAGTACCACAACAAGCGGCTACAGTACCACAGCAAGCACACTACGAAATATGTGGTAGGAGTGGGTACGCTGGTGTATAAGTTTCGGCAATGACATTCCCACACAACACAGATCCAAGAGACCCCTCTTAATAGTGCGGTCTTTCCTACAGCTCGAAACAAACCAAAAAAGAAAAACATTCGAATCGCCAGTAAACCACGGCTTTGATCTTTTTGAATTGGGGGGGAGGGGGTCGCACATCTCCATCAAGAAGAATCCTGGAACCAATATCCTAAGATAAACTTTAGCAACTGATATTAGTTCCACTAACCATATTGTCATCACACCAAAACATAATTTAAGTGACACATGCACTTTCAATCTTCCCCTTTTTGGTGCATTGATGACAACATGGTTAGAACATGACATCAAATATATATCTAAAACAAGAAGCCATGCGACAATGGTTGATCATAGAAGCTCCCCCTATATGTGTGCATGGATAAGAGATATGCTTGAATATGCATCAAGCACACACATATGAGTGTCCCCCGAGATCAATATTGTCAAGACATGAGATAAACATATAAAACCTATAGTGGTGCCTAGATCTCATGCAACGGTGTGGTGAGCAAGTATTGTGAGACAATATAGTTTAAGTGACACATGCACTTTCACTTTTCCATGAACCTGTAAGCCGCCGTAATAGCCACATAGTTACGGATGAGGTTTAACAAACCCCAAAGTTCATGAGGAAAGCATGAAAGAACTCGATACTCTCATGGTCTAAGGATTATGCAAATGTTAACTTTCTCTTTGTTATATACCATTAACTCATGACGAATGTATCTCATAGCATAACATCATTTTGGGTCGACTCAACACAGGTGTTCTTCTAACATTGTGCCTTCAAAATTGTTGGCATAGTTATGCTCATGATCAGGAAAATGTGACCATCGTGCAACACTTGAGCTAGCCTTAGAGGCACGACTAGGAGTACTTTTTACTGTTTATTATTCCACACTTGTATATGAGTTTCCCTCTGAGACTTTATGGATATATGGACTCAAGGACCATTGTAGTTGTAACATGGAATATAAACATAATCCATAATTATGAACTTGAAGATAAATAATAATTGTTATTATTGTCTCTAGGGCATATCTCCTACAGAAGACTGTTGTGATCCCCTATACTTGTGGGTCGTCAGGCCCCTCATGCATTGTCTTACGCTGATTCTTTCGCCTATAAATCCCATATATCCCAAAAAACGCGACATATTTCACAATACAGAGCCACCGCCACCTATGTTCTTCCTCCAAATATCCAATTTGGAGTCTGTTTTGGGCTTCGGAGAGGGGGATTTGTCGTCGTCATCATCCCAAAACCTTCTCCAACAACAATATCATTATTTCCATCCATGTCTGAGTAGTTCCCATGGAGGTACATGGGAATTGGGTGAGAATTCTTGTATAATAGACGTCAAATTTGATGGGGCTTGATGTTATGACTTTACTATGCTTAATGTTTATCACTAGGGCCCGAGTGACATGATTTCAGATATGAACTCCTTATGTTTTCGTGAATATATTTGTGTTTTGGATCATACCTGCAAGTCGTATGCACCTGTTAATGTTCTAAACTCGAGAGCCCAAGGTGACAATAATTTGGATATCAACAGGGATGGCTTTACCTTGAGGATTACATGTATTCATTTATTGTTAATGCTTTGATTCGTTTCTCTGTTAAAAGGAGGGTATTAATTACCCTTAATTTTCATTGGGATCCCGTTGAAACTAGAGGGTAGGACAAAATATGTTGTGCAAGTTCTTATTGCAAGCACGTACAACTACATACGGAATAAATGACTACATATATATTGATGAATTTGAGATAGTTGGTTGTTGCTCTATGATATGACTATTGCATAATGAATTTCATCTCAACAAAACCCACTATCTACTTCCATGCATATGAATTCCCTCACTGTTACTCCCTTTACAATTACTACTGTTGCAATCCGCTACACTTGTGAGTCATCAATTATCTTCCTTAAATCCTAGAAGATCAACAAACTTGAGTGGCCATGGAGGGAGATCGGGCAAGATTTCGTTTTAGGCAACAAATGAAGGAGAGAGAGGAGAAAGAGGTTGGTGAAAGGAGGAAGAAGCTCCTCCTTATATAGCTCACCAAATCCAACCGTTATGCAGAATTTGCACTGAGCGGTAGTACTACTTCTACAAGCGTTACTACATCATCCCCTTAGGAAACTGCAGAAAAGCCCCTAAGCGGTAGTAGGTCCAACACTTGGAGTGATAGTGTCGCTCCACACAGGGGGGCGGCACTACCGCTTTAGTACGTGGTACTACCGGCCATATGTGCTAGAAGTACTACTCCCTAAGGGGAGTGGTGCTGGCTACAATATTATCGGATGTGCATTTTCAGAAAACAGACGTAAATGGATACTCTCCTCGAAATTGGTGGGAAGAAATTGTGGGTGCAATATATGTTTTGTGTACGTGTTTAATTTCATTCATACCTTCTAACTCGGGCCCCTCTTAAAAGTATGGATTTCCTACAACCAAAAAAATAAAAGCGTCGGAAATTTCGTCTTCGATCTTTTCCTTACAAAGAGGAACCCAACCGTCTTGTGCCACCATTGAATATGCCTGCTTAGCTCAAGCACACGGTTTATCCGTAAATTGCATTGTCATCAACACTAAAATCATTTAAGGAGGGGAATTTGCACTGATTCCACTATAATAAAGAATCTAACAATATGAGAAACACTCGGGAATAACCAACCATCTGAGGTACACTTAGGAATACCATGTGCAATACATCTTTTTTCTCTTTGCATGAACTTTTCTATTTTTTATAATAAAAAAGAGTAAGGAGTACCATTTTGGTCATTTCATTTCAAAATGATTTTTCAACACGAAAATGAAATAATAGTGTACTATTATAGAGGCATTATTATTATATATATACTCACTCTGTCCCAATATAATTGTCTTTAATCTTTAATCTATTATATAGTACGTACAACAAAGTATATTTCTGATAGGCAGCAAATTCACCCGTCGTTGTCTCATCAACGTGCGACGTGTCGCCATTTCCTTCGCCGGAGAACCTGACGTGGTCCAACCAGTCACCGTCAAACACTCGGACCCACTTGACAGTGAGACGGGGCGAGCCCGAAAACTACGTCACGTCATGCGCACCCCCTCCGCATGTGTACCGTCTCCTCGGCCTCGAGGCTTCGACCTTTCCACCACGCCCCCGTCCTCTTTCCCTTCCCGTCGCTCGCTCCCCCCCTACCCGAACCTTCTCGACTCCCTCTTCGCATGGCCGACGCGAAGGCCGAGGCGGCGAGGCAGGCGCAGGTGCCGCAGTCCTCCCAGGAGGAGGAGGAGGACTGGAAGGAGGCCGAGGGGGACGTCGAGGTTGCGGACAGGTCCACGAGCAATGGCGGCGGCGCCGGCGAGGGGATCACGGACAGGCCGATCCGGGTATACGCCGACGGCATCTACGACCTCTTCCACTTCGGCCACGCGCGCTCGCTCGAGCAGGCCAAGAAATCGTGAGAAATCCCTCTCCCCCATCCTCTTTCCCCCCTCGGCTATTTCGGTTCGATCTGCCCCCTTGCGTTTCTGACAGAAATTGGGGTCTGACACCGTTTATCATGGTTGGCTGCGGCGCGGATCGCGCCTAATTAGGATCACCGGTTGGCTCTAGCGCGGGATTGCGCGAGGAAGTTGTTTGATCGCAGTCCGTTCCTATTTGAACTTCTTCGCGATTACCAGTTCAGGAACGGCCTCAACTTGTTGTTATGTCCAACGTCTGATTTAGTGGACCATTCTTGTGATTAGGTTTGGAAGGCATGCGCTTATTGTGGATACTAAGTTGCTTGATGAGGACTCGGTTTGTCTGTGCCCCTGTTTTTTTGGGCAATAGATGTATGGCTTGGTGGAAAATGGGGCTCCATTTGTGCTTCTATCATGTTGGGGACAAGATTTAGCTGTATTGGTATGTTTTACCTAACGTGATGTGACTCGAGACTCTCGTATTGCTTGCCATGGAATGGATCATTCAGTGGGAGGGCACCTATTTGGTAGATCCCCCCGTATAATGCAGTGTGATTTGGCTTTATTTGCCCACCTCTTTTTTTCCTTTTTATTTTTCGCATCATGTACAATAATCCTGCTCCACAATAATCATTCTCCATTGACATGGACTGGTGTAGTTGTCTGTAGGGTTTGGACTCTGATATTGTTCCTCTCAGACAACTTTCCCTTTATGGTGCTTGGCATCTTCCACTTCTTTTAAGTCGGCAATGAAATGGAGTTTGGTTTCTTGTGTTCTGTTCAGATGCCAGTCCTACCTTTCCTAGTGAAATAAGTCTGTTCAAATTAGTATATAATTTTTTATGCGCCCTCTGTTCATTTTGTATTCTTTTTTTTACCCTCTTCATTTCGCCCATCACAACATCCATTTTCCATTAGTGGATATTTTATGTATAACTATTGAGAATTCTGCATTTGAAAACACTAATGGGAAGTCATGTGTGCCAACGGTGACCCTTTTTTCTACAATTCCGCCAACAACAAAAAACTCCCACATATATGCAGCATCTTTTTCCTCAAAATCTCAGTTTGTACATGATGTGATGTTAGTATACTCATGGCATGCACACAGAGGGTAAACTATCATTTTGTGTTAGCTTATGGGGAAATACCTGATTTTCTGTGACACCTTCTATAGGGAATCTTGCACTTGCAGGCATGCTCTGTTTCTTAAGTATGAAGCTGTGGTTTAATCTGCAAATGTCATACTAGTAATCTTGCTGGACAGTTTTTTTTATCTAGTAGTATGCCTAAGGTTCCGTTCTACTATTGGTACCGTAGATTAAATGCATTAACTGCGGACTGGTTTTACATTCTTAATGATTATCCTGAGCATTCTACACAAATTAACTTACTGGGGCTGTTAAATGCGAGAAAATGTTCTGACACTGAACTGTCTGTTGAACTGTAGATTCCCTAATGCATATCTTCTTGTCGGGTGCTGCAATGATGAGTTGACACATCAATACAAAGGAAGAACTGTCATGACAGAGGACGAGAGATATGAATCACTTCGCCATTGCAAGTAATTGTGTATCATTCTTTACTTCATCCAATATAATCCATGATCATTGTACATTTCTTCAAAAAAATAGCATGCTAATATGATTTACTATTTTATATTCCAAGGTGGGTTGATGAAGTCATTCCTGACGCTCCGTGGGTAGTAACAGAAGAGTTCTTGAACAAGCATAACATCGATTTTGTTGCACATGATTCTCTGCCGTAAGCATTCAGTTCGAAAGACCTTGTTATTTCTGTGATGCAGTAAATATTTCTTATATTCATTCTTTTTTTTGTGAGGACCACAGAAAATGTTTCTGTGTTTCTGATGGCTTGATATTCTACACACTGAATGATCTAAACTTTTAAATCTCTTAACTCATCTATATTCTATCTTTCGTATTTGAATCTACACAGGTATCATGATGCTAGTGGAGCTAGTAATGATGTCTATGAATTTGTGAGTCTTAAGTTTCAAATTGAGCTATTCAAATATAATCTCAAATAAATTGTGTTAACAGACACCAATTTTACTTTTGATTTCTGTGACTAACATCATCTTGTTTTATCAGGTAAAAAAGCTTGGTAAATTTAAGGAGACCAAGCGCACAGAAGGAATATCAACCTCAGACATTATAATGAGGATTGTTAAAGATTATAATGAGTATGTTATGCGCAATCTGGCCAGGGGGTACAGCAGAAATGATCTTGGTGTCAGCTATGTCAAGGTATGCAATATCAACATGATGCTTTAGCAAAACTTTACTTATACAAAGTCCTGTTGTTGGATTGTACTACAGTACCACTGCATTATGCTGGCTAGCTGAGCCCTTATATATATCTTATTATCAGGAAAAACGACTAAGAGTTAATATGGGATTGAAAACCCTGCGTGACAAAGTGAAGCAGCACCAAGAAAAAGTAGGGGAGAAGGTACTTGTATTCAGCTTCATCTTAGTTTATGTTGAAGTATAACTAATTTTTATAATTGATTAACTGTTAACTAGGCAATGTTAGCTTCGCTCTGTATCCATTGGTTGTCTGGTGCAGGGATGAGTGCCTCATGTTTCTTTACTATTTTGTGACTAATTAACCTACTTGTTGTGTGTTAGCCTTATGACATTTGATTGGATATAGTTGACCCGCATGTCCGGAACTCTTGGCTAGATTAACGTTTTGAAGTTTATCAAAGTAGTTTTGGATTTTTGGTTGACTTCAGTTGTTTAGCGGAGGATTCCCAACACATACTTTGATGCGTTTTGGACTTGATAGCACTTCTATGAAATTATGCTTTAATGCGTAGAAGATTGCACAGCTGTGATTGGGCAAGTCCATAGCTTTTCATGCAAAGCTAAAAACATTAGCTTCAGCCATGTCTCACACCATGTGTATTCTAAAGGTTACAATGATGATAAATTGACAGTGGTACATGGCTGTTACTTCAGTTTTATATGTATTTTACACAAATCTTTGCATTTATCTAGTTCAACTAATCTTGTGGTGGTCAAGAATTCGATATCTGATGCGTAAGTATTATTTTTATCATATCTGATACTCCGTACATTAGTTGTACTCTGTATATATCCAGTATAGCACTGCAAAATGAAAACACTTCACCTTCTCCTACTTCCGGTTTCCATGTTCATCTCTTCATCTGATAATTTGGATCGATGAACTTAGCCTTCTCAAGTTTACCTGTTCATACATTCTGAGAGAAGCATGTTGATATTTGCAGTGGAGTACAGTGGCAAAACTCCAGGAAGAGTGGGTTGAAAACGCAGATCGCTGGGTTGTTGGTTTTCTAGAGAAATTCGAGGAAGGTTGCCATTCAATGGTTAGTTACCTTGGCCTGTTAATAGTTTACTGCTGCTCTCCTCCAATAGGAGGTCCGTGCCCATATATGCCTAAACCTAAACTACTTCCCAGGGAACTGCCATCAAGGAAAGAATCCAGGAAAGGCTGAAGGAGGCGCAGTCTAGGGACTTCAGCCTTCTACAATACGACAGTGACGACTTTGACGACTTTGAAGAAGAAGACGATGAAGTTGCCAAAGATGCCAAATACGTGAAAGAATAGCGCCACTGTAAAATTTTACGTCAAAGTATAATACGGGCATGCAATGCATGTTACGATCTTCATCAACCGCAATCCTTCACCATGTATCTGTCCCTTTGATTGTGAGCTTCACTGTCAAGGTAGATCTGCGTGCTGTGTTTGTAGCTGTACTTGATGGTTTTCTAGGCAGTAGCGTACGCTCTTGTAATAGTTCTACTGTGAGGCATAACACTGTTTATTTGGAGGATATCGATTTCAATTCAAGTTCTTATTAAGAAGTCCTGTTCCATTCTGTAACTATACTTGTTTATTTTCCATTTTTGACATCAAACTTTGAGGAAGTGATAAACGACTCATCCTTTGAATCAATGGCTTACTCTACAAATGTTGGATTCCGTTAAAAAAAAAAGAATGTTATTTGGATTCCCTGCGCCTCGCTGTGGCGTCTTCACCGTTCCAACTTTGGGAGGAGACAGAAAACTTGGCTCCTAGTAAATGAGTTTTCTTGTGAAGCAAGGAGGCTCGAGTCGCTCCCTTTTAAATCCCTGCTGCTTGGATTGATCCAAAGAGTTGGCCGTGATCTTTCCTCCCGGGAGTGGGTTAACTCCATCAAGCCGGAGAGCCATGGATCCATGGTTGCTTCCACAGAGGTGGTAGCGTCTTCCTTGCTCCCGTTTTGCCCCGCAGAACAAGGCACTGGTGGTTATAAGTCGACCCAAGAAACCATCCGATCCTCTTCTTCTATGCCTCCGTGCGTCGCCGGCTGCCATGTCGCTGCTGTCGAGGCTGCGGCTGGTGACCGTGGACGTGACGGGGACGCTAATCGCCTACAGAGGGCAGCTCGGCGACTACTACTGCACGGCGGCCAGGTCCGCCGGGCTGCCGTGCCCCGGCTACGCGCGCATGCACCAGGCCTTCAAGGCCGCCTACGCCGACATGGCGGCCAAGCACCCCTGCTTCGGCCACGCCTCCGGGATGCCCGACCATCGCTGGTGGAGGACGTGCGTCAGGGACTCCTTCCTCAGGGTAAGGTGAAGGTCGGTGCTCCGCCGTGCCCTGTTCGTTTCTCCAAGAAACTCCGAAGCGTCAACGGGGGTACAATCTCATGCGTGTAGAATGTGCAACTGCTCTAATCTGATGCTCTTTCGGCCTTTTTCTCTTGGTTGTTGGTGTGCTGCAGGCAGGACACGAGTACGACGATGCCACATTTGAGCGGATCTTCGGGCAAATCTACGCCGCCTTCGGCTCCCCCGCCCCGTACTCGGTGTTCCCCGACGCGCGGCCCTTCCTCCGGTGGCTGCGCGGCGAGGGGATCATGGCCGGGGTCGTCACCAACGCGGACTGCCGCTACAGGGACGTCGTGCTGCCCGCGCTGGGGCTGAACCAGGTCGGCAGCCGCCCTCGACCGCCGTCTCGCTCGCGCTGCCGGAAGCCATACATTGCTCAGTTTCGTTTCTGGTTGATGTGTGCAGGGGTCCGAGTGGGACTTCGGGGTGTTCTCGGGCGTCGCCGGCGTCGAGAAGCCCGACCGGAGGATCTACGAGATGGCGCTGGAGGCGGCGGGGGGCGTGGCGCCGGAGGAGGCGCTGCACATCGGCGACAGCATGAGCAAGGACTACGCGCCGGCCCGGGCCGTCGGGATGCACGCGCTGCTGCTGGACAGGTTCGGGACCGCCGACGCCGAGAGGTGGCGGCGGTCCGGCGCGGTGGTGCTCCCTGACCTCGTCTCTGCCCGGGAGTGGCTCACCCGGGACCCCCCTGCCGCGCATGGAGGAACCAACAACGCCTGGGCGGAGTAGTGATTATTCTGAAAAAAATAGGGTGCATAGTTGGGGCACGAGTGACCATTGCTGCAAGTGTATGAAATCCAGGGGACACAAGAACTGTCTCTTGGATATGATACAGCATTCGTTGATGAGATTACCAACTGTTGTGATGTAAGCAAGAGCGCAAGTAAAGCAACTTATTCACAATTGATGCGTGATGCCATGATCGGTGCAGAAATTGGCGGACCTTTCAATTTTAAGTCCCGCTGCCTCGGTCTCTCGGAGGTGCTCATAGGGGTAGGATGTCGTCCGTTCATAAGGTTAAGTGTATGTATATATGTGTGAGCGTATGTGTCTTACTGTGTTTCTGAAAAAAAAAGGCGTCAACTAGCGTGTGTCCCCCTCACCTCGCCACCCCTCATCTCCCCTGCGTGCCTCGCAGTTCCCCATCCCCGCACATACCGCCGTCCTTGTCTCTCTCGCATGCCTATGTGTATCTCACTTGGGAACCCCCCC